>NC_051177.1:26523313-26657689 GCF_013339695.2 Rhipicephalus sanguineus | reverse complement strand
TCCAGGAAAAACCAATCAGGGTGTGTAGCTAGACGTAACTTGCAGCGAGTTCACGAATGGACCGAGGCAGAAGTTCGCTTTAGAGGTCGGGTAGTACGGGTGAAAAGCCTCGTAATGTCGGGTGTTAATTTTGATTTTCTTCTGCCCCGACCCGACATGAAACTGCTGAAAATAAACATACTGTAGAATGATGTCATAACAACTGACAATGTCGAAAGTTGCTCCCATATTAGAGAAACACATCCCAAAATTGTAAAGTGCGCCGACAAAGTCAGGTCGAAGTACGCGGAACTCATTTCTGTTGGCACTTATCCCACAGTTACCACAGCAATCGAAGTTCCCTTCGAACTACGCGACAAAAACGTCGTAAGAAAGAAGCCATATGCCTTGAGTCACGAGAAGAAGACTTTGTTAAGACAGGAGCTTCAAGGCATGCTGGACGTGGGCATCATTCGACCATCCACGTCTTCGTTTACGCCATCAATTACGATCGTGCCTAAAGAAGATGGATAGTTCCGGTTATGCACAGATTACAGACTCATCAACCGGCAGACAGACCTGTTTCCTTTCCCAATGCCAAGAATCGATGAGATAATTGATGAGACCGGCGGGTGTGAATGGTCCTCCAGAATAGACTTGTGTAAAGGATATTGGCAGGTACCTCTCAGGGGAAGATACAAAGAGTTACGGCGTTCGTTACACCATTTGATGTGTACGAATACAAACGGCTCCCGTTTGGGTGGAAGAATTCAGGTGCATTTTTCCAGAAAAGTGATGAACTCTGTACTGAAAGGCTTTATTGGGAAGTTTTGTAATGTGTACGTCGACGACATCTTAGATTATTCAAGGACCAGAGACGACCATGCGATCCACCTGTCGGCAGTGCTGCAAGCGCTCAGTGATGCACAACTAAAAATTAATGCAAAGAAGAGTGGGTTCTTTTGCCGGACCGTAATATTTCTCGGCAGGCTCTTTGACGGCAAGACAAAGAGTACCAAGGAAGAAAGTGTGCAGCGAATCAGGAGTTATGTTTTTTTCTTTGTTCGTTTTCTCCTTGATGTGGATTGAAGTCCCGTCAAGGAGATGATCGACGTCGATGAAGCAGGAGGCAGGTTGGAGGTAATAAAAACTTGAAGGTATATTGCAGCGAAATATTTACAGTCATATGTACATCTTGCCGAATCACACTGATGATAACATAGACATCAACAGCATCTTACTCTTCTACTTAACTTTTCTTAAGTTAGAGCCTAGAACACTGTTACTACATACGAAGAACCGAGTCTCACTGTTCGACCACCGAGTGGTTACGGCCCAGACGAAAGTTGCATCGTACGGAGTCTTACTGATCGATCAGTTTAGTGATTACAGCCTAGACTGAAGGGAAACGAATTCCGTCCAGTCTTAAGTACCTTGCGGTAACAAAGAAAGGGGAGGTCGCCACTGGTGGTCCGCCTCGGCATTCCCTATCCAATCTGTTTATCCTCAGATTAAGCCACTCCTACTGGGCTGTCCTTAATCTCGACAGCAGTGTCTTTACAGCGCAGACAGGCGTTTTGGCACTCTTTCCCATCATGGCTCTCTCTCTCCTTCCCACGCTCTCAGGGATTCTCACGGTCGAAATACATCTGTATCTTAGCCCTGGTGCGTTCACGCCATTTTCCCATACGCATCGAGTTGAACTCGCGGGGCCAGTCGTTAAATGATTCTGGGAAAGAAAAGGCGTTTGCGTGACCCTGCCTCCCACGCATTCGACCTTGCATTGTTGCGAAAGCACGTTGTTGGGGTCACGCATACCGTCGCCTCGAGCGACGGCATAGAGCGGGGGATGTCCTCCTCATTTTTCCACAGATTCGGGCCGCCGACCTCTGAGAACGGTCGCTTGACCGCAACCCATGCCGGCCATCGGGGTAGACAAGCTTGCTCAAAGGAAGCCGTTTGCTTTCTCTTGATAATTGCACAGCGGAAGAGCAGGCAGGGGGAGAGCCGAGAAAGAAGCTTTGTACGACGTACAGTGCCGCGCCGTCCCGTCTGCAGGATCGACTTATGAGCGGCAAACATAACACGTCCCCCCTAAAGAGTACGCTGGGCTGTTCTACGCTCAGTAGTACGATAAATCAGTGCCGCGATTAGGTCACTGGACTTTCTAACCATACAACAGTCTACACAAACATCAAACACAATTGCGAGACAACACAACAGGAGAATACAAGAAATGTAAACAAGTACATGCTAAACAATCAAGCACACCATTGCTGCTTCAAGCAGTATGATCACTAGTGTCTGTTTCTTGAATTGACAATCACACAGTCCACAATATACAGCAGCAAGGGGCAGGAACATTCACGTCCCCCCCAGTTGGCATGACACTGTTATTCTGAGGGCTTCCATAAACTATTCTGGAGCCTTGATAATGCATCCGCATTACCGTTTACATACGCCCTTCCGATGTTTTACTGACACATGATATCGCTGTAACGCCAGCGCCCATCTTGTCAATTTCGCCCCGTGCGGAGTCGAAGTTGTATGGTACGACAGCGGATTGTGGTCGGAAACGACGTTTACTATGGCACCGAAAAGCCAGTAGTCAAACTTCTTTAAGACCCATATTATTGCGAACGCTTCCCTCTCAATGGTCGACCAGCGCATCTGGTCGGTGAGAAGCGGGTGGCTTGCAAAGGCGATAGGCTTCTCTTGCCCCTCAGCTGACATTTGCGCCAAACACGCTCCCGCCGCCGTAGCTGATGCGTCTGTGGAAAAGCCAGTAGGGCTGAGATGGCTATGGAGTGTTAAGCGCCACGGCCTCGCACAAAGATCGTTTGAGAATCTCAAATGCCGCCTGGGCTTCCTCCGGCCAGGGTATCTTATTAGGTACCGCTTTCTTTGTTAACAGTGTGAGCGGGCTCGTCACCTCTGCGTATCCTCGGACGTACTCGCGATAGTAGCCGCAAAGTCCTAACAGGCTGCGTAGTTCCTTCTTGGTGCGCGGTGGTACCAGGTTCTTATCGCTGCTATTTTTTCAGGGTCTGGTTGCATGTGTCCCTGAACCGACAATATGCCCCAGGTAATGTATTGGGATTGCGCAACCTGACACTTCTCCGGACTGGCTTTCAGTCCCGCCTTATCTAAGACCTTAAGAATAATGTCGAGATGCTTTAAGTGCTCCTCCCAAGTACTAGAAAAAATAGCAATATCATCAAGGTATGCCGTGGCATACATTTGATGTTGCGCCAAGAGTTTATTCACCATTCTTTGAAAGGTTGCCGCGGAATTTTTTAGCCCGAAAGGCATCACTTTCCATGCGTACTGACGCTCGTGCGTTACAAACGCGGTGAATTTCTGACTCTTCTCTTCCATCGGTACCTGCCAGTACCCGCGCCTAAGGGTCCCTACCGTAATGAACTGCGCTCTGCCCACTCGGAAATCAATTCCTGAGGATTCATCATAGGGAACGCATCCGCTTTGGTGACGGCATTTAACGCCCTGTAGTCCACACACATGCGGATAGTCCCATCTTTTTTTCCGACGCATACCACCGGGTGTGCGAACTCACTCTCCGTGGGGTAGATCAAATTCGAAGTCAAAAGTTCGTCAACTTGCCGGCTGACTCCTTCTTTAATAGTTCCGGCACCCGATAAGGAAACATCTTTTTTGGCTGGTGGCCCGGTTCTATTTCTATCTTATGTTCGTCTACCTTCGCTATTCCCGGGGTGCCGTCAAAGAGTGTGCAATGTCTTTGGAACACCGCCTGTACTTCCGCCTGCGCGTCAGCATCAAGGTGAGCAACCTTCTCGCTCGTTAGCACTAGCTCTTCCCGCTTTATAGTGTTGGTTGTGGAGCATATTCCACCTCCCCAAAATCATGGTCCTCATCGAAGACGACCCCATATGACTGACCCTTGCATAGTAAGGTCGAATGTTGTTGGCGTGGACACTTTTCACATTTCCCTCAGATGTTTCAACGCGGTAAGAATGTTCGCGCTCACGTCCAACCACTGTGAATGGGCCTAGCCATTTAGGTGACATCTTACAATTCCGATCATTGTCGAAAACCACAACTTGGTCGCCAACGTTAAAAGCTTTGAGCCTGGTGCTGCGATATATAGTACTGGCGTAACTCTCCTGATGAGTTGCACTAGTTAGCTCAGCAATATTAGCGGCAGTCTCGAGCTGCTTCTTAAGTTGCTGTAAATACTTAGCGGGGTTTTCTCTCAATGTTGCGGGCACCGGCATTTCTCCCGTCCACGTCCTCTGCAGTATTAGAAGCGGTCCCGTGGGATTCCTTCCATACAATAGACGAAACGGAGCTACTCCGGTTACCTCATGGGGAACTTCCCGATAAGCCCATAAAACCATTGGGATCAACTTGTCCCAATTCTTGGAGTCTCTCTGAATGACATGATACAACATGTTTTTCAGTACTCGGTCCCACCTCTCTACAACTCCATTACTCTCTGGGTGTTCTGGGGTTGAGAATCTTGGTGTGCAGCCTAATTTCTCCAGCATCGTTTGCGTAAGCTGAGATTTAAAATTAGTGCCTTGATCGGAGCAGATCATCTCCGGAACGCCTGTGCGACTGAAGATCTCAATCAGTGCATCACAAGTCGCCTTAGCTGTCAAAGAACGCAGTGGGACAACCTCTGGCCACCTCGTGCAAAGGTCCACTAAGCACAGCGCGTACTTATGCCCTCTCGCTGACGGTGTGTCCAGGGGTCCGATTACATCTACATTGACAACTTGGAAAGGGTGTTCTGGTCTAGTGAGCGGAGTTATAGGCACCCTATCCGTGCGACGCCTGTCTGAACGAATTTGACATCCATGGCACGAACGACAATGCTCTAATATCTCCTTCGCCATACCCGGCCAAAGAAGTTATACCTAATGCGAGCTTTTGTTTCTTTGGCCCTAGGTGCCCCCCCACATAGTGACTCATGGGCTAAGTGCATTACCTCAGTACGCTTATCTTTGGGGACAACTAGCTGACTCACTCGAGTGCCTGCTATTGAGTCGCAGTGGTATAATAGTCCGTCTGAAATGAACATGCCGGATTTCCCACTACGAGCATCTTCCCAACATTTTTTTAGCGTAGTGTCGCCCAACTGCACTTTGCGGAACTCTTCTCTTTGGCCTAACGACGCCTCCCTCTCTTCATCAATTTGCGCATCTTCCCCGGAAACGTCTTTCTCCTCCAAGGTAAGATTGCAGACCACTACTTTTGGTTTCTCTACTACTTGTTCTGCCTCATGAGCAGGCTCGGCCGGTGCTGGAGAGGTGCCAGAGGGCTGCTGGCCTTCAACAAAAGTTTCCAATCTTCCTCGGTCAACAAACAATCTGTGCCCTCGACGAGCTCATCAGTTAACGCGCAGAGTAGGATCGAACGCTCTGAGGCTCCGTAACCTCTCGCGGGCTATTTAAATTGACCGGCAACGTAGCTAGCCTTGCCTCGATCGTTTTACCAAAAGCAGACACCAATCTCACCTTGCCACACGACTCTATTAGACTACGCGGAAGCAGACTCTCCCGAATGACGGTTATCTCACTCCCCGTATCCAAAATCGCATCTGCGGCTATACCTGCACATGATACAGGAATTAACTGCAGTTTATTTGTGCCTTGACCCTCGTGTTTCAGAGACTTCACCTTTGCGCTAAGTACTCCATTGTATTTCAATTTCCGAATCGTCGGCTAATATTACCTTTTGTACCTTCCGCTTTGGCTCGGTAGCCTTATTGGGGTTGCTCTCCTTATCACTAGCTTTCGGGCACTCTTTAGCGAAATGGCCTGAGCCGTGACATAAGTGGCATTTCAGAGCCCCTTTCTCAACTCGTGTCGCCGGCTTCTGCCCCATTTCTACAGTTGGTTGCTTTGAAGCACGCCCTTTCCCTTTCGCTTGTTCGAAAGTTTGGAGCACTTTAGCGATCTCAGTTGGCCTAAGCCATCCCTCGCCTTCCCTTAATCTCACATACTCCAGACCCTCCGTACTTAGTCCCGATTTTATACGGCCAGCAACCATGAGGTCGGCCATCACTTCTACCGTGTCGGCCTCTCACTTGGAGGTAGTATGAGAAATAGGTTTTCACCCGTGACGCGAACTGCGCCCACGTCTCTTCCTTCCGCTTTACTGCTCGTTCAAACCTCTGCAGATACTCTGCCGGAGAAAGCTTCAGTTCCGTCAGCACTGCTGCTTTAACTGCCTCGTAATCTGCACTCTCTTCAGGGTTGAGGTTACGCAGTAGGTAACGAACTCGTTCAGTTAGTGCTGGTATAACCAAATGCACGCGACTCTCATATGGTACTTGGTAAGTAGCAAACAGTTTTTCTACTTCCTCAAACCATAATGGCACATCCGCGTCACTCGGCAGGCGAAACCCTTTCAGCACTTTTGCACATTGCTGGACAGAATCGAAACACTGTCGCCTCTGATCACCCGTCTCCGACCCAGAGTTGTACAACGTGCCATTGAGACGTTCCGCGTTCATTCTAGTTTGCAATAGCTTTTCGTACTCAATCTGGAGATTGAGCTTTTGGATTTCAAGTTCGAGCGTTCTCGTTTCACTTGAAAACGGCAAAACCTGAGATGCCTGCTGCATCGATTCTTGCCTCTGAGTAGGTACTCTCGCCTCAGCTGATTTATCAGAATTTAGACTACCATTATTTGATGGCTTTCGATTCCGATCCACTTCCGCCACACTCGTACCCTCATCTCCATTAAACTCCATTGTTTCAGCACCCCCGCGTGTTCTCGCCATGTGCTCTACACATAAACTGCCATGCCAACTTGAGAAAGACGCAAGAAATCCTGCTCACCCTTTGCTGAATGCTCTGTCGTTCCTGGATCTCCTCCACGGCGCCGGAGTTGACTGCTGTGGGATCGTCTCGACGTTGCCGCTGGTGGCTGTTGGATGCCTTACCCCTCGGGTCTTCTCAGCACTGGTCCAGTGTATGGTGCTGTGGAGCTCGCCGATCCCTGTCAGACTGCGCCAGTTATGTTTTTTTCTTTGTTCGTTTTCTCCTTGATGTGGATTGAAGTCCCGTCAAGGAGATGATCGACGTCGATGAAGCAGGAGGCAGGTTGGAGGTAATAAAAACTTGAAGGTATATTGCAGCGAAATATTTACAGTCATATGTACATCTTGCCGAAGCACACTGATGATAACATAGACATCAACAGCATCTTACTCTTCTACTTAACTTTTCTTAAGTTAGAGCCTAGAACACTGTTACTACATACGAAGGACCGAGTCTCACTGTTCGACCACCGAGTGGTTACGGCCCAGACGAAAGTTGCATCGTACGGAGTCTTACTGATCGATCAGTTTAGTGATTACAGCCTAGACTGAAGGGAAACGAATTCTGTCCAGTCTTAAGTACCTTGCGGTAAACAAAGAAAAGGGGAGGTGGCCACTGGTGGTCCGCCTCGGCATTCCCTTATCCAATCTGCTTATCCTCAGATTAAGCCACTCCCTACTGGGCTGTCCTTAAAGGGGTACTGACACGAATATTTTCAGTTATCGTTTTTTTTTGCGTCAAATGAAAGGTCAAGCCCTCAGGAGCCTAGAAAAGGCAGTGCTAAGCACGAGTGCGCCCTGAAAAAGTAATTACAGTATGTTTTTAAAAGCTAGTTTCGGTTCCTACTGTACCCTGACGTCACAACACGGTATGAGCTTCTCGTCACGTGCTCGCACAATATATAGTGACGTTTCCACGGCCGCCCCGGACCGTGGCTCCGTTGGTGACGCAAGAGCGGCCATTTTGGAAGTTTTGATGACGCACAAGCGGTCATCTTGGAAGTTTTGGTACTAACGTCATCACAACTAGCCAGACTGCTGCGTGAAGTCACCAGAATTTGTACTGTAGCCTGACGTCAAGCTAGTGTCGATATCAGTAGGTGCACCAAGGAAAAATTGACTTTAATATCAAATTAAAATATCTTGTCAGCATTTGCTGAGCTTCACACTTGCTCAGAGCCGTCTCTGCATACTGAAGATTTGTATGGCAGAGTAAACTCGCCTTCGAAAAAAGGTGTCAGTACCCCTTTAATCTCGACAGCAGTGTCTTTACAGCGCAGACAGGCGTTTTGGCACTCTTTCCCATCATGGCTCTCTCTCTCCTTCCCACGCTCTCAGGGATTCTCACGGTCGAAATACATCTGTATCTTAGCCCTGGTGCGTTCACGCCATTTTTCCATACGCATCGAGTTGAACTCGCGGGGCCAGACGTTAAATGATTCTGGGAAAGAAAAGGCGTTTGCGTGACCCTGCCTCCCACGCATTCGACCTTGCATTGTTGCGAAAGCACGTTGTTGGGGTCACGCATACTGTCGCCTCGAGCGACGGCATAGAGCGGGGGATGTCCTCCTCATTTTCCCACACATTCGGGCCGCCGACCTCTGAGAACGGTCGCTTGACCGCAACCCATGCCGGCCATCGGGGTAGACAAGCTTGCTCAAAGGAAGCCGTTTACTTTCTCTTGATAATTGCACAGCGGAAGACCAGGCAAGGGGAGAGCCGAGAAAGAAACTTTGTACGACGTACAGTGCCGCGCCGTCCCGTCTGCAGGATCGACTTATGAGCGGCAAACATAACAAGTGGGTTCTTTTGCCGGACCGTAATATTTCTCGGCAGGCTCTTTGACGGCAAGACAAAGAGTACCAAGGAAGAAAGTGTGCAGCGAATCAGGTCTCTTGCGAAGCCCCATGACGTTCATTCCCTTCATGTGTTTTTAGGTCTTGCAGGACACTTGAGACCATTTATAAAAGACTACGCTAAAAAGACGAAGTGTCTCACCACATTAACCCAGAAAGGCGTCCCGTTCATGTGGTCTGACGAATGTCACCCAGTGGCGTAGGCAGCTATTTGTTTCAGGGGTGGTTGGGGCACGACCCCACCACATCTGGGGGCAGAAATTTGTTTCAGGGGTGGTGGGGGCACGCCCTTGAGCCGACATGGGGTCCGGGGCGGGTAAGTGTGGTCGAGTGTCATTTTGTGCTCTGTATCCCACAGGAGAAAAAAATCAGGGTGGACGGGGGAAGAGACACACGGGCATATATGCCACCCCCTGTATACGCCGCTGCCTCCACCAGCGCAAACTACCACTCATATTCGCTCCTTTCTTTGTGACGACCGCACGGGACAGGAATCATCTACCTGCAGTATATCGTTGTGCACCACTCCGATCCACATCAGTTCAAGGCTGCTCTCGAACCACTATTCCACTATAGTTATAACGCATCCCTCATTTAATACCTCTTTGAGGTATGATAAGGGAAATGAAATGAAATGCGTAAGCAGGGCCGTAGCAATGGGGTTACACACCAGTCACGTGACCCCTCCCTCTCCTTCACAGCAAAAGGTCAGAAAAAAAAAAAGATCAGCCCTTCCCCTATCGGGAAAATGGGGGCGAGCGAAGCTTGGCGTGTACGTGCCTCACATTGTTTCTTTCTTTTTTTTCTTTCTTATTCTTCTGTCGCGGCATCGAATCCCGGCCGCGGCGGCTCGAAATTCTGTCGAGATTTCTGGAGCCCTCCACTGCGGCGTCCTCATAATCATATCGTGTTTTTAGGACGTTAAACCCCAGATATTATTTTTTTTCTTTCTTTATTCCCACCTTTCTTTGCTTCTTTGTTTCTTTTACAGCAGAGCTGCTAAGGTTTTCGTTAAGCCGTACGGCGACAACAGAAAACTGTCATCATCATGAACAGACACGCGCTCTCTTCGTCCTCTTCTTCATCGTCTGCTTCGCTCCCAGAACACATGCGCCGATTTGTCCGGCGTGGGATGCAATCACTCTGATAGGCAAGATCACGAGTGCAGAGAGAGAAAGAAAGAGATAGAAAAGAAACGAAAGAGAGAAACAGAGAGAAAGAAAGGGAAGAAAAAGAGAAAAGATAGAAATACAGAGAAAAATAGATAGAAATAGATAGAAAGAAACAGACCCCCCCCCCCCCCGCCAAAAAAAAAAAGAGGTGGAAAAAAGAGCAGGCAAGAATAGCCATGGTACAGTATAGTATAGCAGTAGGCGGGAAAGGGAAGTGAGGGTGAGGAGGAGGGAAAGGAGGAAGTGAGAGAGTAAAACATATCATAGTTTTGTATAGTATACAGTTAGAACTCATCTAACGAAACCAGATTTTACGAAGTTCCCGATCTAAAGAAGAAATTTCGATTCCCCAGCAAATTCCCATAGGGCTCAGTGTTATCACCAACCCGAATTAACTAGCTTTGCCGCCAAACCCGATTAACGAGTTTTTCTAGAAATAGCTGAGTAAAAACGCGGTGATTTCCTTCCAATTTTACAGAGCCGGGTTTTTCTTCGAAAGTGAGCTCTAATGCTATCGCATTAGAACGCCTAGGCGCCCTATTCACGGCCCTCTAGCTTTAGTTCGACGAGGCTGCGTGCTGCGTCCATGCATGGAGCAATGGACTCGGCAGTCGGTAACGCTCTTACGTGCTCGATGGGGCTACGGGCGGCGGTAGTTGGTTTCGTGATTTCATGACAGTAATCGTCTCCTTGAAACCTTCTGGCTCGACCTGCTCGCACAATCACTTCATTCGTTCTCAGCGTATCCGCCTAACGTTCGCCCGTCATTACTTCACGTAACCGTCTTTCTGGTCTGCATCGCCCAGGCATGATGCCCCCTGTGTCCGGGCGGCATGGGAGGCTCCATGTCAGGGCTGCCCTCGCGGACTTTTCACATGCGCAGGAGTAGATTGGTGGCAAGAACAATGGCCTGGTAGCTTTTGGTTGTCGCAGCGTTACAATTTTAGATTTCGAAGAGCCGAAAAATTTATTTCTCAATTTTACGAACTTCCCGATATAACGAAATAATTCGAGCGTCCCAATCACTTCGTTAGGTCGATCAAGTTTCAACTGTAGTATATATGGGAAAAGGAAGTGAGGGTAAGGAGGAGGGCACCAGCTCTGCTGCTTCCTCAATCTTCTCACTACTAGTGCGTAGCTGACCCAATTTCTCTTTCTTTCTTGCTTTCTATCGCACTGCGCAGTACTCCCTCCTGAGGTTTTCTTCTTCCATGCGGGGAACTGGACCTTCAACAACGTGCTTGGCAGCGTGACACTTCTGTTGCTACAGGCAACAACGACGGTCATGCGTGAAACAATGAAATGCAACAATGAAAAGCGACCATGAACTGCGGCAGCATGAGATGAAAAGTGGCCTCGACAAAAGATCACATTGCCATATCAAAAACGGCTGATCGCCGACAAGCCCACGATCGAGAGAGCATCAGTTATTTGGAGAGCGCCGCGTACGAATACGCACGTGACCGGCGCACCTTCGAGGGCCGCGCTCGTGTACACTCACCGGCGCCGGGTGTTTCGCGTACGATGCCACCGCCATGAAAATCTGTAACTCATAAAAGCTTGACTTAAAAAGACCTGGCTGGGCCACTGTGCGTTCCGGTTCACGCAAAGGAACCTTTATTACTTTTATTGGCTCATTGCGATTTGCAAATTCGGAACGCAAATCCTTATGCTGTCAACACCAGTCCGCTAACAAAACAGTAGTCGCGCTATGATACGTGGAGGGGCTGACGCGACTCGTCACCGTCACGTTCTGGGAGGGGGCCGCGACGAGAGGAAGCGCGTGGTGGTGCGTGTTTTTTTCCGACGCCGCCGAGGTCTCGGTGAAAGGCGACACTTGTAGGGCACGCTGCCCGAGCATCCCACGATTCGGCTATTCCGGCGTGCATGTGAGAAATATGCACGCGACTGCTTACTCAGACAACAGCCGAAGAGATCTGCGATGCACAGTCTGCCGACAGAGCGCAGAAATAGCGGAGCGCCAGATGGTCTTGAATGATGGCCCTATATACTTCCCCGGCAGATCGACATTTCGGCGAACTCTTAAAGCGACAGCGAACCCTGACAACACAATAACAACCTCAGGACATCCTCAGTACGCCACCTTGAGGACATTATGATGCCCTCAGAACGTCCTGTTAAGGTACTAGAATGGCACTAATCCAGTCCTGTTGTCCGTACTCATAACAACCTCAGGACGTCCTCAAAACAACACTTCAGGACTTTTTTAGTATGTTTTCAGAACAACCATTGTGCAGCCGGTTCGGTACCGTAGGCTGTGATATTTTGTATCACTACATATGATTTATTTCTTTTTAAGGTATTTACATACATTAAAGGAAAAACACCTCTGTCAGGTCTTATGTATGTATACTGCGTCAAGAAACGGAGAGGAGGCTTGACTATGACAAAAAAAAAAAAACAAAGCTTGTTGACTGAAATTCATTTATTTAAACAGTAATTAGTCCCGACTGGTTATGAGGACCGCTTTCTCAGGCATCCGAGTCCGAGTAGTCAGAGGCAGTGTCTGAAAAAAAAGCAATATTAAGGCATTCAACACAAATTTGCAAAGATGTTTTTACTGTACCGGGCTACTCCTGCAAAAAAGAAGAGAAAGACGTCAAATAAAGGCAGTTACGATTTTAATGAAAGGATTAATACATGCAAAAGGAACCAGATGCTGTCCCGTGTAGAAAATTGCTACATTTCATGACAGTCTCATGTGATGTCACCGCAGCATGCGACGACTGCGACTCAATGGCCCACGTTTGTAAACTTCCTTGGAAGTCTGGCACAATGTCCTCGTCACCACGTGTATCGTGCACAGTGCACTCATTAGTGCTAGAGGCTCCGCTCTGACAGCCCACCAGTGCACTCGACACGGGCATCGAGTTAACTTGCCCGAGGTCGGGCCATGTGTTAGACGCAGACGTCGATTGCCCGTTATTCACATTGGGACTTTCCGAAGCACAATTCACCGCAATTTGTTCGACTGATGCCGATCCATTCATTGGAGCATCTGTCAGAGCGTTGAGTAACGTGAAGCACCCATCAACACGGCGATTGACCTCCCGTCGACGTTTACGATTTGCTCTTTCAGACATCTCACTTTTGTTAACTGTGCACTACACTGTACTGTACACACAAACAACAAATATGCGGTTTGCACTAACCTTCATTGCAAGATCCCACTCCTCCGTGCAAGATCCCATCTTGACAGTCAGTTGACTTGGAATGGCTTGGCTGGTTTGGCTACTTGACTATCCAGAACGGCAACGCGCGGCATGGTCAATGGTTGCCAGCGGCTAGTTTGTTATTACACGCTACAGCGGCGGATATTCACTAATATATGGCTGCCACATTTAGGAACATACTATGTTAAATGACCATTTCGCAATATCAGCTTCGATACCCAAGATGATTAATTACTTGTGGTTCAGAAAGCGAAACGCGTAATTTGAAGCTTTTCAACCAAAAGAGAAGCAGCGAGGCGAAAAAATGCAATGACTGTGTGAAACAACCGTGCTGAGAAAATTTTCACATAGGATATGCATCTACTTAGCGTGAAAAGGACGCGAGGAATCATATGTAAGCGCTCAGTGCATGCGTTGCATTTGTCATCCCCAAAAGGTCCCTGGAAGAACCTTTTCAGGACAACTTGTTAGCGCGCTCTCGATATTGCTTTTGTCATCCCCAAAAGGTATCTGGAAGAACTTTTTCAGGACAACTTGTTGTCCTCAGAAAGCACTCGCAAGACGTTTCCGGGTCAAACAAGCTCGTGTCGTACTCAATACGTACCAAGGACATCGAGAAATGTGCGAGGACGATTGTACCATTTGAGGACGACCTCAGGACGTCGAGTGTTGTCTGGGAGTGGGCCGTATACGTAGAGCGCTGACTTCGCAGAAAACTTGATTATCGTATACGGCCGATGAAGATTAGTAAAAAGTTAGCGTCTGTAAGCGAGAAGTCTGTAAGTGCAGTAGTTACACCTCATACATAACATCTTTAAATGCGTAAGCATTTAAATGCCGACTCAATAAGACAATTGTCCGTCCGTCCCTCTGTCACATTACATGATCACCACCATAAAGAAATAAATGCGTAAAACAAAATAAATTTTCTTGCCAGTGCTTGGTTTGCACCCAGACCCACGCTCCGATACATGCGGGGCATGGTGTCCTGAGTTGGGTAGAATGCGAACATATCTGAACCATACGAATGAGTTGTACCCGCCGTACAAAACAAATGTAAAAAGAGAACACTTGCTATGAAGGCTTCGTTGAATTTTGTGGTTGATAAAAGCCCTCTAAAGGATACCATGTAAAACAGACATGGCAAATTGTGTACATCAACAAAATTTAGGCTTCGTGCAAATTTTTTTGGCAAATTCGCGTTCGGGTGGTCGCGGCGTGTGCCTTCTGAGGGGGCCGTTCCAGACGCTAACGAACTCTGGAAAAAAGATAAAAGATGCCCCGCCAATGTCACCCGAAAACGGCATTTTAGGGACTGCCGCAGCCCTCAATAAAACTCTACACTCTTAGAAAAGACAGTCGGCATATTCACGAACTAAGCACTAACCGTTTACTTGTCACAAAGAGTACTAATCTCTTAGTATGTGAAGGTGGTGAAATCCACTATAGTGGATTTCGCTAGCTATAGTCATAGTACTACAAACTCGAACTATTGGCTTGTTACCAACTTATTTGTAGCCGCCCTAACAACTTAGTAACCTTATACTAACACCAGTGAACTATGCGATTGCCCAAGAAGAGGTTGACGCCTACTTGGTTTATGTACTGCTGTTTTTCATGACTGGGATCAGCGCACGCGAGAGATTGTGGAGGCAGCCGAAATGCAACAGGAGGGCAGCAACTGCGTGAGCACGACATCAGTTTCATTGACACAGAAGGAAATGGCCTTTTTGGAAGGAACACTACGTCTGGAGGAGTGAGTAGCTGATGCGCGCCGACACACTGCACATCTGTGTCATTGCTGTTTTTGTTTTTTATACTTATATTTTTATATATATAAGTCATACGTTGATAATAAATTCAGTTGGAAGTTTGCGCCCGTCCGTGTCTGTTTCATTCCGCTGTCTAGGAAAATTTGCGCAAGAAATGTTGATCATGGAGTACCAACATAGCTCGAACCCACACCTTGTTAGGCTATTTATGTGCCTATTTTGGAACAGCACACATTGTACGGGTTAGCGGCCATAGAATTTAGAGAAATAATCGATGATTTCTACATAGTATCTTATATCCCACTGTTTGCATATATGTATGCGATGCCATCACGTACCACTAAACTGTTATTCGAACATAATGTAAAAAATTAATGTTTGTCTAAATTTTGCATAAGACTGCGACAATTACAGCATAATATACTACGTCATGTACAAAGCACCTGGCAACATAGGTATCTTAGTAGTTACCTAGATAAAGACACTGAGAAAGGCTCCCTGGTTCGTAACAGCGACACTTACTTGCCTTACTAGTTGCTGGCTAGTAAAGGTATGCCGCAAAGGTTGTAAAATACGCGCGAAACTAGTAAGTACATGCATTTACGAGCTGTTCACTAACTTTTTTTTAAACCTTTGAGGGTCGAATTTTTTCGCCAAATTCGACCCGCCAGGGTCGATTTTTTTATTGTTGATTAATATTCTTCAGGGCAATGTATTTCAGAAAAATAATTGTCGCAATTTTTGTGTGTGGCCATAAAGTGACAAAAAATCGTTTGTGTTGATACATGCACATGGTTTATTCATGAGTAACACCAAGATAAATTCTAAGAAAAAAAGCTTATACGACTGTTAAAAAAGTATCCGCTGCAATAAACATCTGTGCAGTTCACAGACGTACAAAAATAAGTGCACGAAGTGGCGTCAAGTGGAAACACGGAGGAAAAAAAATCGCCTTTGATCAAGTCAGCATCGTCTCGCCGCGCACGCTTTTGAGATGTCGCTCGCTGATGAACATTTGAGTTGAACTCGTAAGTAACTCTTCGTGGGACGGGCTGACATCCAATGAATCAGATTCTTATTAGGCAGTCGAGCTGCGACTCGGAAGGATCGCTGCTAGACTAATTTGCACCAGAGAAACCGGCGCGCACTTCCACAGCGCAAGCCAACTGTGCGGGTGAGCGCTCTGAAGAAAACTATGGTTGTGCGCGCGTCCGGAAAGCAAAACAAGCCAGAAACCTATAATAATCCTTCGTCTTATCGCCAACGAGACGGAAGCGGTTTTTGCGAGTCCCCAAAACAGGAAACGCAACCACAGCGGCATCGTTTGTGTCAGTCAGATGCTGCACGGAAACAGGCGTAATTGCGCTCCGTGGAGCGATAAACGAGAGAATAATCAAATGGTCACCCTTTGAGAGATTCTAAACCACACAGCCATCAGTTTTGCGGGCGCGAGAAGTGAGTTGGACGAAACCGAAACTAGCCGGCGCACCACTGTAGTAGAGTGACTCTAGCTGTAGTGAAGCACAAAAGAACAACAACGGAGAGACATCGGCGCGAGAAGAAAATTCCATGCATTCCCGCAACGTGGCCGCACAGGATACGTAAGATAAATGATCGAAAAACACGCGCTTTTTAAACATATAAGCGATGACGACATGTACGTCATTGACCCTGAATGGGTTAAAGGGACACTAAAGGCAAATATTACGTCGACGTTGATTGTTGAAATAACGGTCCAGAAACCTCGTAGTGCTACTTTTGTGCCAAGGAAGTGCTTATTTTGAAATAAAATCGCGTTTTAGTGGGCCGCATCGTGTTAGCGCACTTCAAATCAGCCGCCTGAAAGCGGTATTTCGCACGTCACTGTTGCCGTGCCCAACGTTGCCCGCCTTTACTGCGCGGCGGCGTGCACCATTCGGGCATCCGGCAACATCACATGCATGCGGCATTTTGTCGAACTTTCTGTCAGAGCGACTTTCACGAGCGCGCAAAACACACGCGCCAGTACGATATACCGAAACTACCACTGAGACGCGACCGCGTGAGCGAAGCAGGGTGCCGGGCTAAGCGCAGTTCGGCGAAAACGGAACCTTTGAACCACGCGCGCCGTTCCCCGTGGCAATGCCAAAGAGGCTCTTTTTTCATGAATCAAACAGAAACGTGTTAACAAGCAGCATTTTATTACGTCTCTTGATGCACGGAAGGTTCTTTTTTTTTATTGCAGCTAGTTTGATTACGAGTGATTAGTTGTAGTCGAACTCTCACGTCATCGGGTTAATTTCCAAAATGTGCCGCTCGTGGCGCTCATCGTGTGATAGACGTAGCTTAATTTCTCGGTAAGTAGGGCACTGCTGTTGATAATATTGCCGTTTTAGACGTTGTCATGCACTGAGCTTTCACTCTGTCATAAATTGTTATTTGCCTTTAGTGTCGCTTTAAAGGGCCCTGAAACACTTTTCCAAGTAACCATCGAATGGCTTCACAGGAGTGCATTGCCTCACAAATCAACCGCAGCAAAAATTTTTAGAATACGTCAAGTAGAGCGGAGTTAGAGATTTGTCGCACGCTGTAATTGCTTTCTCTCTTCTCTCGTCCCGACGAACGCGCTGGTAGCTAAGCAGGGAGGGACGGCACAGGGGGGAAGAAGTTACGTCACGCGCGCGTCATGACCTTGCGCACTTTTTCTTTTTTTGTTGAACGCGCGGCTAACTTTCAGTGATATCGCGAGCCAGCCTGCGGGCACGTGGCAGCCTCCCGAGGCGGGGGCAGTAACTATGCAGCCAATGATGCTCAAATCAGCCAATGGCCGTGAATTTGGATATATGGTGCGGTCACTTGAGTATATGGCATCATTTGTAGAGAGAATAGGGAGCGACTTTTAGCTGACTTTGAGAATTAAGTGTAAATTCCAGGCCGCGTGCTGCGCTATAACGTTTGGCCCACGTGTTCTCAGGAGCCTCGACTACGGTTCGGCAGCGTTTTCTGACCACGCTGAAAAAGTGTTGCAGGGCCCCTTAAAAGCGTATATGCTTACGCATCACTAGAAAACTCCCAAAGGAGACTCTGCGTGGATTTTGATCATTTACGTGTGTTGTAGCACTTGTTTTGTGTGTTTGCATGTACTTTATGTAACTTTGTTCTTTTGCACATAAACTTAGTTGTCAGTTAATTGATCCTGTCTGTCATCTTTCGCACTGTTCCATTATGCATGTATTCCAAACTCACCCGACTTTCTACCGTACCCACCACGTACATACATTCGTCATCGCATTTGTTGCGTGATTTTTTATTTTTTTAAAATTTTTTACATCGGAGCTGCTAAGCTGTTCGTTATGCCGTGCACGAGCCGACAGGAAACCATCATCACGAACCGGCACGCGTTCTCTTCGTCTTTTTCTTCACCTCCTGCTTCGCTTACAGAACACGTGCGCCGATTTTCCGTGCGAGATGCAATAACTCTGACGGGCGAGAGAACGAGTACAGAGAGAGAGAGAGATAAAGAAAGAAATATAGAGAAAGAAAGGAAATAAAGACGGAAAAAGATTAAAGAAAAACTGAAGACGAGAGACAGAGAGAGAAAGCAACATACACAAGAGAGAGTGAAAAAGCAAGAAAGAAAGAGATAAAGAGAGAGGATCAAAGAAGTGAGAGAGAGAATGAGATAGAAGGAAAGAGGAAGCGAGAAAGAGAGAGACAAAGGGAAGAAAGAGACAGAAATAGAGCAAGGAAGAAATAGATATAAATAGAGACAAAAAGAGATAAAGAGAAACAGACAGAAAGACAAAAACCGAAAGAGAAAAATGAAGAGAAACGAGGCAGGCCGCCCAGCTCCGCCCTTCCTTCAGGCTTGGCACCACTACTGTGAAGCTGTCTTATTTTATTTTTTTTTTAGTTTCGCGCATCTTCTATGTTATGAAATGATTTCTGTTTTGCTGCAAAGTGTGAGTCACGTTACTATACAATTTCGTATTTAGAGAGAGAGAGATAAACGAAGAGGAAAGGAAATTATTGAAATACACGCTGGCAGTGCTTAACAAAGTAATATAACAATAAATGGTCATTTCTCACATAATCGTTATTAGTTTTTTGCTAGTGCAAGAGGCAAAGAAGCGCGTAATGCCTATTGGCATTACCTGCCTAATGGCATCTTGCCCGCAGTCTTGGGGATATCCTGGTTGTGGAATTGAATATTACAGATGAATGGCGTCGATGCTAAACATAGATTGACCAACCATACTGAGGCATGTAAAGCATTATCGCCAGAATTCCTAACACGGGAAGGATCATGGACTTTCAAGCTAGCCAGGTTCTTCTGGAGATATCTTGACAACAGAAGTTGCCAAATGCCTTTGTCCGATACGCTTTTCACCGCAAGAATATAACTAAACAAAATAAACGGAGTAGAAAATATGACGGCATCTGTTGCAGCACGTCGTGATCTTTGACCCATGCATGCAATGAAATGTGACGCCGTCTTTCTCATTTTTCCTGGTTGATTAACTATCGATACGGGTTCGAGGTAACTTTTTTTTTCTCTGCTGCTTCTTTCTTTATACTTACCATGACTAATAGTTCGTGCTGTCCAAGTTGCTTTTTTTTCCTTTGGAGGAAGCCGCCCGAGCCCAAGGGCTCGCGGCCGATGCCTAGGCCGGGGTTGAGGTCTACCCCAAGTCAAGTTCGCTGGACTTTATAAATAAAGTTATTTTTCTCTCTCTGGTGCATAATGCACGTAGGCGTTTGACATACTATAAGCTGCCTAATGACAGGATATATCCCCGCGAGCGGCAGCGTTGAGTATACATTGAATATATGTTTAAGAAAGTCGTTACTTGTCATACTGTCACAGAATATACGAAAAAAAAAAAAGACTAAAGGGAAATATTGGGAGGAACAAAAACCAAAGACGGAAGACTGGTGCTATATATATATATATATATATATATATATATATATATATATATATATATATATATATATATATATATAAAGAGAGAGAGAAAGAGAGAGAGGACAGGTTGTGTTGGACGTCATTGAGAGAGGCCTCCTTCCCACAGTGGGCATGATAGGTTTCTAATTTTCTAATGGTGATATATTTTCAGTTGGCTTTCTCATTTTAGTCTTGAGCGTATATAAGGCATCTCAGAAAAATTTTCTGGGACGACAATATCACACGCGATTGTTATGAAAAAAAAAAAACACTGGTTTGAGGTGAACAAATTAACAATAAGAAATCGTCAGAAAAACGCAATGCGAGCAGAGATTCGGAGCTCTTATCTATATATACGTAAATCACGACTGGTGGACACTTCCGATCGCACTTCAGGCACGTTTGCACATGCATCTCCTTTCGTCATAAAGGGCGACCTTGTAGCCTCGGGCGGCAACTATCGCCGATGTGCGTCGATTCAGCACGTTTTCATCGTAAATGGGAAAGAGAGTCGTATGCAATAGTATGCACATTACATATTCGCGCCACGTACACGCGTCGTCTGTTCGTGCATTTGTATTGCCGAACATACCATCTATTCCGGCTTCATTTGACGAACATTGGTTCTTCGAAGGCTCATGGGTTTAACCGGCATGAGTACCGATTATCTATATATCAAAACAAGCTGACGCGCAACGCAGTCGCCACGCCGTGCATCCGCGCTATATCCTTCACTGGTTCCCAGCGGGCCGTGGCATTACACGTGCTGTGTGAGTTGGCAAAACGTCAATACCTCGTGAAGCATCTTATTAAGTTCATAGGGAGCTTTATTGCTGCCGTTAGACAAGCGATATCTCCATTTAAATGTCGTCGTCGTCACTGCTTTGGATGAGCCGCGTGCGGACAGCGGGAGTAGCTGATTGGACGTAGGCAATGATCATGCGATAATGGTCGTATACTTACACGCCTATTGGCTGAGAACTGGAGCAAGGTGCAACCTGGCCATGCATTGTACTTATAGTTGCACTCAAGCATTCACTGACGTCACCGTTTCAAAGCGATATCGTTATCCGCAGAAGGGACGAACAATGAGTGAGCTCGATCGAATCGCTGGATCGAAAATTTCGACACCTCATGTCGTAGGTACGTGAGAGTCACATCATAGGCCGATTACACATGTTCGCGTGTAGTTTTAGTGTTTTACTTCATTCCCTGCTTATATGTCTCCGTCTTTCAATGAAAAGTTGGCAGTGAGCGTTGTCCACCCTCGTTTTTGTTTTTTTCCGATTTGTCCCGTCTTACGCGCTCTTTTCTTTCTTTTTTTTTTCGCGTTCAAGGCATGTCAGTGGCACATCGTTATTACACAGTTCTTTTGTAACTAGTTTTCTTTTATATTATGCAACGTTCTGAATCAGTAACCTTGTATCCAACTGTTTCGGTACTGTACGGAGGTGTTCAGTTAAAAAAAAAAAAGCGAGCCTGTGTTTTATTTTCTGCGGAAGATATGGTAATGCGCTGCTTCGACATCTTTGTAACGTTGTATTGTCTGTACCCTTCATTTTCTGGTGTGTATATGTACAGTCACACGTTGTCTGTCAAATATCGCTCTCCTTCTTTTTTAATGAAGCGCCGATACTTATTAGAAATTTATTACGATAATGTGAATTTAAGTCAAGCCGTTATAGAAAAAGTTTTTCTTTCGAAGTTATCTTAACCGTATCTCAACATAACTAAAATAAACATTGATTTCACTGATTCGATGTAGTAGTAAAACTTCTTCGAATCGTCTACGAAGAAAGCCCGCCCTCGCCTCAATGGGGACCGCACACGAAGAAACGAGCAAACGAGGTTCACTTAAAACAGCTTCTTGTGCAATAAGAAGGCGGAAATTCTTAGTCGGATGCGAGTGAAAAAAAAAAAAAAGAGTCATAGTTTCGCCAAAAGGGCGATGCGATGAATGCGATAGCAAGAAATTGAAATGTTATAAGAAGTAAGGATAGCAGCTAACTCCTTTAGCATCATACCTGGCGTAACCCAACAAAACGCTGGCGTAAGGAAACACGGTCGCTGTACCGAGCGAAGCTACCTTCGTGCTGTCCATCGATAACACGCAAACTGAGCTGTGAGAACTCAGCACGTACAAAGGTATCAGCCGTCCGCTTATCCCTGTCAAGATAGGGCGCGCGCGACCACGCCCTGAGGCTCAAAGTATACAGTTCCTGCTAGAGTGCCTCGATGCGCGCGCGGCGATCAAGGCACCCTAGTTCCTGCAAGAGCAACGCCCTTACCTCCCGGATCCCCCATCGGTCTTTCGCGCGACGGCAGAGCAACGGCGCGTTTCCTCTCCGCTTGAGCCGCAATCATCGGCTGCCCTCGCACGCTCCCTCTCACTCGCACATAGACGTATGGTGCGCGGGGCGGTGTTATGGCCCTTTGACTTTATACGGAACTTCACGACAACGGCGACATTGCGCCTGGAGTGTCCACATGATTGCTATCACAATATAATTCAAACTCACACCTGACCTGAAGCACACCAGGCGTAGTATAGTCGTTTTGTGTGTAGTGATGTTATCAAGCCATACTGATTCTGTGCTTTTTTCTGTCTTCGTTGGTTTGCTCCGCTGGCTGAATTTCTGTCTGGTGAGATAACTGCGCATGGCTATAGATCAATTTGCATAAAAGCATGAACTGATCACATCGACTCTCTTCAATCTGTGTAGCCACTCTGGCAGACACATACATACACACAATGTATATATATATATATATATATATATATATATATATATATATATATAGAGAGAGAGAGAGAGAGAGAGAGAGAGAGAGAGAGAGAGACGCATTTCTTTGAACATGCAAGCAGGTTGGGCGTT
This sequence comes from Rhipicephalus sanguineus, assembly GCF_013339695.2. Lineage (NCBI taxonomy): Eukaryota > Metazoa > Arthropoda > Arachnida > Ixodida > Ixodidae > Rhipicephalus > Rhipicephalus sanguineus. The sequence goes on along the minus strand of NC_051177.1, from coordinate 26,635,105 downwards.
TGGATTTGCTAATAAGGCCATTACTAAGATAAAATTTGTTTAGCGTAATCACGTGTGGGGAGCAATCATGGGAATGCCGTGAGAAGTCCCGTGGTTGCCAAGAAGTGCAGCGCAGCTTTGCGAGCCTCATACCAAGCACGACAACAGGACACAAGAAACGCTCTCCGAGCAACATTAAGTTGCTGGAACTTGCTGAGCAGCACGAAGAGACAACTGCGGAAGGTTTTTTTACCTTATAATTGCATTAAAATATATAATTATAGACAAGAACATTCGGCGGGAAGACGTGCATGCGCTGCCAGAATGCGTGATGCTCTTAAGGAATGCTTACGAACTTCATGCAGATTTCCTCGCCGACGACATGTGACCGGGAGCTGGATGTGACGCTCTCGTCCGCATGCGAATCGCATGAAGCCACAAAATGAGTTAGGACAGCGGACGGGGGAGCAGCAGCCCCGGGCGCAGGTGTTTCAGCACATGTGCAAACAAATTACGGCGAGGCACTCACGCGATGCCGCGCTCGTCGAAACATTTAGTGGTAGAAAAGCGGTAACAAAAATAATAATAACAAGAGACTTGCCAGCCTAGGCAGACAGGCCACCAATGCACAAACAAATTTCGTGTTCGGCTGAAATCCGCGGCTATGACGGACCCATTCGCGGCGGCCACTGCGATAGCTGCTTTCTGCGGGGCGCGCAAGGCACATTTCCATATAAGACACGAACATCTATTCAAGCCATTTTGTTTATGTCGTGCGACCGATGTATTGTATCGTTCACACGTATGCGCACTTTTCCTGCGGTATCACCCGCTTTCCGCAAAATTCAAAGAATGAAGAAAGGAAAGATTCTGTTCACTTTTCGTCTCATCGGCGTGCTGCCATCATCACCGAAATCGTTATCTCGACTGTCATAGGAAACTGACGTCAAATCAATATTTTGCAGAATGTCTGTGCCATAGTACGAAAAAAGACCCCCTGCCCCCCACGCCCTTTACACACACCTTCTGGACCTTCGTTCAAAAAGACACAATATAGTCGCGTACAACATTATAGAAGCCAGCGACATTTCTTCCTCAAAGGCGGATGAATACGAGTCTGCACCAATGGACGCGCGCTCTAGACTGACTTCACGAGCCGGACGGCCGATGGCACCGCCGTCGGAGAATGTGGTCGAAAACATGGGCCTCGGCGACTATTTCTTTAGTCGCCGAGGCAATCCGCTGCCTCACTTCTGTCTAGGGCGGGGCCTCTCTTGCCTTTCGAAAGAGACACTAAAGAGCGAAGCCATTTCTCTCGTATTAGTAAATGACCCATTCAGAATACCAAAATCTCCACTTTTTGCCGTTTGAAGATGCTTGGTAAGAGAGCAAACACGCAGAGACAAAATGCAGGTGGCGCCGGCACCTTGACATTCCCGCACCAATCACCGCGAAGTCGTAGATTTTGACGGTGTCTACTGGGGTTTACGTAGTTCTTAATTGGTAAACATGAAGTACAGCCGCGCTCAACATGACCTGCAACACGGGAGCGCGTGGCTTCATTTCTTCAATGATTGCGCATGCATGGCTTAAACTTGCCCTTATTACCACAACTAATTCCTATTGTCTCACTTGGATAGGGGATAAATGAGAAAATATTGTTTAGTTGAGGAAATGTGGGCAAGTTGAAGCCATGCGCAATCTTTGAAGAAGTGAGGCCACGCGCTCCCGTGTTGCAAATCATATTGAGCGCGGCTGTACATTGTCCTCTGAAGGGGCCAAACACTAAACATACCAGGTTTCAGGAAGTTTCGTTGAGCCAATGTGGTCAAATTACAAAAAAAAAAAAACAGCACTTTGAAACCCTCGACGTCATCCTGACATACGCATTCGCAGATTTCAGCGCGAATTTAAAAATGCAAGTTTATTCTTAATTTTAGCTTCTATTAATTAACCTATCATGCGAAATTAAGACAACAGAGCTTTAAAAGTGTGCCTTATCAGCTAAAAACTGTTTCACATTACCGTCCCTTCAGGTCAAATTCGTTTCACAGACAATGACAGGGTTATTATGAATGCAACTCTGGATGTTAGCGCCCCGTGAACCGAACCGCGCGCGCGCGCGCACACACACACACACACACACACACACACCACACACACACACACACACACACACACACACACACACACACACACACACACACACACACACACACACAAAAAGACAGTTACAGCTCAGGACTAGACCACCAACTCTGGGCAATACAGCAGGCCAATAAAGCTGCGGGGAGTCACGGTCTCTCGGCCGGCTCCTAGGCGGGAGCCCTGCCCGGAAACCTGCAGGAACTGAATAAAGTTATTCACTCACTCATTTACAGCCGATGACGACAGCGCTGTTCCCTCCCGCGTAAAGATCATTTCACAAATATATCCTTGAATCCATATTAGATAAACACCCTTGAATCTATTCAAAACTGTATATGCTATATATTAACGCTATACACAAGCGTTTCATCAAAGCTATCAGAATTATCTACGGACATCTGCCCACTCGGCGCGGAACGATCATATATTCAAAGCGAACGTTATGTCGGTATGCCCCACTATTGCTTGGCATATTTCCTTTTATATTACGCCGAAAGCCTTAGATGCCTCATCAAACGCGAAAATTGACCGTCAGCGTCGTCAACACGAGTGATGCAAGAAATCATCACGTGATGACGTCACAGATCGTCAGAATTTGTGACGTCATCACATGACATCGCCGTTTAATCAAAGGTGGGCCGATCACGGATGCAGTGCAATACCAGGCGAGATGCAGATAACTTGCGCTACTACGGATGTTGTAGGCAGGATCTATACATCGACTGAGAAGAAAAATATGGCTTTCGCCTTCGAGTCATCTTAGGCGAATGCAAAAGGGACCCTGTGATCTTTTGCTTTCTTTCTATTTGCCGCTATTAAGCAGCTATTGGAAATAACAAACCACCGCCGACGTTGCGATCCATGATTGCACCGCCTTAAAAAAAGGCACTAATGTTCTTGTTAACCACACCACTCCGTAACGGCATCGCGCCCTGAAAACGTGCATAGGATACGATGTACATATAATTATTTATATAGTCTTATAATCTGGCGTGAACCGTTCCGTGACAAAGTCAACGGAGGGTTCTTCCATCCACTCTGGAAACGTGCGCACAATTACCGCTGTCGCAATTGCGGTCATCGACCGCGGAACACACAACGTTTCTGCAGCCCCCCACAGGGAGCCGTTGGTGGCCTGATCGTAATGAGCAGGCGGACAATGCCGTGACAAGAGCCCACAGATGCTCACGAGGAAACGCTCAAATCAGCCTAGAGTAAGTTATTGCAGATCGCCAAGCTTGTATGATCAGAGATGCTTATGATTGGCAGCAAACTTATGATTGACAGCCAATCTTATACGCACGTTTTCTGTAAGGAGGACGACGAAGAAGGAGGGCGCTTGCCAAGTTTTTTTTTTTTGAAATGTAGTTATCGATCGCTAACTGAATTGTGGAGCCAGCCAACACTTGCGAGATACCATGAGTAGCCAAGGTGATCGTTGTGCAATAACGACCACATGAAGTTTACAATTAGCAAAGCAACGCAGAGTGGAAACTACCTTCTTTATTTAAGTGCAGGAATTAGCACGAATGAGTGATACGTTTATCTGAATAAAAATGAAAATTAAGAAAAGTGGCTGGCAGAGCTTGCTCAACCCACCAAGTGTTAGGAATATAGGAGGTTTGAAAACACGCCATTATGAAGAAAAGCGAGTGGTTAAAGTAACACAGCGCTTAAAGGGACACTGAAGACAAATATGAAGTCGACCTTGATTGTTGAAATAGCGTTCCAGAAACCTCGTAGTGCTTGTTTCGTGCCAAGGAAATGCTTATTTTGAAAGAAAATCACGTTTTCGTGGTCCGCACGGCATTAGCGCACTTCAAATCACCCGCCTGAACGGGCCTTCTGACGTAGCAGTTGCCGTGCCCAACGTTGCTCCGGTTGCTCCCCTTTACTGCCCAGCCGCCGACGCTACGATTTCTTGCGCAACAACGACCATCAACTTTGCCAAGACGCAGCCACGGGCCACTCCGAAACTATAGAGTTTACTGTAACGGAGATTAGCCTGGCCAGTAGCAGCAGTAGAGTATCACCAGTGCGAAAATAGCGAGAGCCAAGCTACTGTAGCCAAGCAAACGCAGCAGTACGCGATACCGAAACTACCACTAAGACGCTCAGCTCGGCGAAAACGGAACTTTTGAACCCCTCGCGCCGTTCTCCATGGTAACGACAAGAGGTTCTATTTTCCATTAATCAAACAGCCGCGAAATCGCCTAGCCGGTCCGGACTTTTACTACTACCCACAAACTGCATTAGTTCTTTTCTCGTCATCATAATTAGCTAATAGCAAAACGGCTCCAAAAAAGGTCGCCTTTATCTGAAAGAATTCACGCGCTTGGTGTGTATGATTGCTACATTTCTGCAGCGCTCATTTGATTTTGTGGAGGATGCAGCCACCATACTTGTAACTGTAGCACATGTGGCTTTAAGCACAAGCCGATTCGTCATGCGCGTTGTGCCCAGTAAATGTAGCAGTTTGAGGAGACGAAAGCCGTTTAATTCTCCTGTGCTGACCTCTGCCGCTTTGGCAAGGGGGCAATGCTTCGCGGGGTGATCCCATCTCCATCTTCGAACTTAGATATAAAATGCTAATAGCACACGTTTAGCGGCTAGTTGGTGCCTTCTTTCAGAAAGGAAGGATGGTGCAAAAAAAAAAAACGCACACACACACACAGCACACCAAGGACAAAGACGACGACACCTGCGCAAACTTGCAACTATTTTATTCATTTCTTGGGCGAGTGAATTTATGGGACACAAAGAGGGAAGAAACCAGAAAGGAGTGGACGCACATGCGCAAACTGCAAAAAGGAAACAGGTACTTAAAGCGGGTGTTTTAGCGCATTGCATGTAAAAACGCACATTCACTTTTATAAATAGCAATGGAGGGGGCGCTTATACAATCACTACCGCTTCTATCAATATGATAAGCCTCAATCAGTTCACAGGCTGTCTTGTCGTTGCTGCTGTTTAAGATCTTTGTTTCCTTCAGCTTCGCTTCGCATTTTTTTTTCGTTCTACAGGGACTCGCTACTCACTTTCCACGAGATCATGACTCATCTCGGAAGGCTTTTGCACTTCCTCATCCTAAACTTACTCACCGCAATCATCGGCCTTCAGGATGCTCCAAACGGGGTCTTTCCCTTCTAGGGGCAGGTTCAGTCATTTCTCTCCCAACATCGAACCGCATTGTCCGGACTGCGGAGAGGCGTATTGCTCATTACCTCATATGCTCTGGCAATGTCCTGCGTTACGTGACGCAGAGTTCAACAAAGAGGAGGACTGGGAGGAAGCCCTTAACAGCGGCGACCTCTTTGTTCAACTTCGGGCTGTCCAGAGGGCCTGCGAGAGGGCGGAGGGCCACGGTCTTCCGGTCCCTACGTGGGAGCGGCCCGCGACTGCTACGGATTCCCCCTAAAAGGGTGCGTAACAACGCAGTTCCTCAGGGCCTGAATAAAATTCTCTGTCTGTCTGCCCCGCAGGTTTTGCAATTATGTGGTATGAGAGTGCCCGTGCCATTTTGTAATGCACGTTTATGGTCAGCAAGACGATCATTTATGCATAGGCCAGCTCGACCGATGTACGACTTCCCACATGCCAGCGGTATTCTTTAAACGCCTACTGCGCATTTGACAGATTTTCATGCTTTCGCGGGCATTGTCTTTTTAGTTTGGTTGGATCTGTTTTGTAGCACAAATGAGTGTTTCTTGGGGGCAGAAAAAACGACCGGAACACTGCATTTAGCTGCCACACGTTTCAAGTTATGGGTTCCATATCTTATGCATGTGAGGGACAGCGAAGTACTCCAGTGATTGTATAAGCAGTCCCTCCACGGCTATTTATAAAAGTGAATGTGCGTTTTTACATGAAATGTGCTAAAACACTAGCTTTAATCACCTGTATCCTATATATTCACTCGCCTAAGCTATGAATAAAATAGTTGCAAGTTTGCGCAGGTGTCGTCATCTTTGCCCTTGATGTGCTGTGTTTTTTTTTGCGCAATCCTTCCTTATCTGTAAGGTGCTAAACTACTTATGAAGCAACAAATCATTAGGGAGCTCTATACTTAATGCAACACAAGGCCCCAGATCCTGCTCCAGTTCTAGCATTCGATAGTGAACGCACCACCCGAGCTTTACGTCACACAAAGCATGCAAAGAGGTTAGTGGTAGAATGAGCTTGCTAGGGGACATTAAAAGTTCGAGTTGCAAGATACAGAAAGGGCCCCATGTACAGTACGGTCCACTGTTAAAGGGAACACTCGAATGAGCAACTTTAATTTGTTGGCCCCCTAACGGCTAGTGGATGCGCAAAGATTGTTCGTGCACGTTACTGGTCTATCATTAGGGTTCGGAACTGTCAACCACCACCAGTAGTGTTATGCAGATCTAAGCCACTATGCTTTTCCAGGAGAGCGAAATCGGGATATACTCAAAACGCAAGTGTTCCCTTTTAACAGTGGACCTGTCTGTGCCCACTGTTGCTATGAAATCGAGAATAGTTCGACAACCGTGTCACTGAGTATACATAGAGGCACATTGCCTTCATGGAAAGATACTTCAAAACCCGTGATAATGTGCAGGATGTACACTGTGCCTGCATAAATCACTACCACAGCATGTGCCTATGCAGCATATTTTTATTTCAAACAACACGGCACCAATCACTCTTCGCGTAGAAAAAAAAAAAAGAAAAGAACGCAGGCGAGTTAAAACTCAAGGAAATCAACAAAGCGTTCTCTCAAGGACAAAAGGTCCCTCGGTCGTGGCTAAGCCTGAACTCGCAATGGCAAGGGACAGACTTCAACCAGCTGTCGTTAATACGGTCTCTGTGCGACTGCATGTCGTGTGCGCGCAAGTGTGTGAGCGTAGTACAAAAGGCTTCTTGAGTGTTGCCAACAACGTGGCAAGGCTTGACGCGTGAAAGGGCATAAACCTTCGGGGCACACAAGTGCACCAGCCCCAGCTTCGCACTGCACATGCACACCAAGTGTGCCATAGCAGGCAGCCAGCACTGCTTTTCACTGAATACACGAAGTCTGCCAATACACCCTTTTTGTCAAGTACACTTCTAACAACCTACCTTTCTTGCTTTCAACTGTTCCACAATGTGCCTAAGATTACTAAAATAAGGAGAATGCATTAAAGGCCCACACTGTGCTGTTTCCAAGGGCACTAAATAGGTCTACTATCACTTCCAATAAAAAGAGCCCTGCTGCTGTCATGGCAACCTGATTCAGCGACACTCACTGCAGTGAAAGCACAAACACCAACACACACCAAGAGCTGTGGCTGACTATGTTACAGCCTTTTGAAGAGTAGGATGGACATTAAAATTTTTACAAAAACATTCCCAAGAAAATTCTATTGCTGCCAATACTCATAACCCAGTGTTGCACCACTAAGGAAAGATTTCACTGCAACGCTGCACCTTTAATATTGCTTTTGCAACTGAAATATTTCTCCACGACATGCTAAAAAAAGGAAGAGTCATTCCCTCTGCTGTTATCCTAAGTATCGACGAAATCTCACTGCAGGAAAGGTACATCCCATTCAGTGTAGCACGCTTCTGCTGGTACACAAATTCAAACAGTTTGGACGTTCATGCCACCAATGGCTCCAATATCCAACAGCAGTCGCCAGATACCGTCTCCTTTGCACAGGCTGGTAGTTGCCCGCACGACAACTGTCCCACTATGGACCACTTGACGTCACAGCACACAAGGCGGACTGTTCGGCACACCCGTTCCGTACCATGCATCCCACTGAGGAACAACAGTGCCGGTGGTAGTACATATGACCAGCACAAGGTCCTTTGTTCTAGTATGCCACAGTACAGTCCATTTTTTCACTGCCAAGGAGAAAATAACAAAAACATGAATACCCCGTTCTAAACACTTCAACAAGCCCACCCTCTGTGTTTTCAGAGTCTGAAAAGGAAAACCATCCTTTCTTTATTCTGCAGCGCAGGATCGTCCGATGACACCAATCACACTCACAGCCACGTGTGGTGCCACGGTCGGGAAGAGCAAGTTTGAAGATGATTCCTACGACGGTGGTTCTTCTCTCACTGTACGTGGGCCGGGCCTGGTGCCACACGGAGAAAGAGGAGGTTGTCTGTGCCCACGGACCACGCCTAACAGAGGCACTGGATGAGGGGGGGACTTGCATGGCACGGCCGGAGACCCCGGGGTCATTCCTCTGGCCGCACGTGATTGACTGACGACTGTGGTGGTCGGAATGCAGTGGCCAAAGGAAAGCGCTCGTGGCAAGCAGCGCGGAACAGTGCCAGCTCCGCTTCGCATGAACCCATGTCTCCCTTGGTCAGGCACTCGAGAGTCTGTAGGCAGTTCTGCGCAAAACAAAGTGGACCATTTTACATATCGCATTTTACAATCATTTCATGTGGTAGCTTGAGTGCTTGTGGCACCGCCCAGACACCAGCAATTGTTCAGGAAGTACTGCAAGGTCAATGAAATTTTATTATCATTTGCCAATAGACTTGAATAAAATTCTAAATGCATGTTTTTTTTCATGTTCTGGCTTTGAAACTTTTCTTATGCAAGTTCACACAATCTATACAAAGTTACCCTTGTGATAGCATGTTGGAAAGACAATGAGCAAGTAAAAATGAATTTATATAGGCAGATGGTATGTATTACCTCAATAGTGACTCCCTCCAGGTCATTGTTTAAAGATGTCACCATCTGAAGAGCCTGCTTCTGCTTGGATGTGTCCAGGAAGTACATCATTCGGCAACCTAGAGATGGAAACATTGTGACATGCTTAGGTAACTGAAAGCTTCATATTACTTGTAAGGTATTGAAAAATGAACAGTGAGCAAGAAAAAAAGCATTGTGATGCATACACACCTTCGAGCAAGTGTGGGAAAGAGCGTGAATGCTGAGCCAGGAACTCTTCATTTAGCTGCTGTGCATCCTTTGACTGGTACAGCTCAGCCATTTCTTTCTCCAGTACTGTCACAATAGGCCCTGGGAGGTCCTTCCTTTTGGAGACTGAAACGGGTGGTGGGTAAAGATACTGTCAGACAGAAACAAGGAGAGTCTTCTTCGCAGTGCACTCTTGCCTAGTTATTATACCCCCTTAATTCGGAATTTCGGTTAATTCGGACGCGGCGTCTGGTCCCATCCAAAATGTGCATTGTTCTATGATGAGAACTCTCAATTAATTCTGACAGATTCGAGCCGCGCTTTCGGTTATTCGAACTTCCCGACCGAGGTCTGGTCGAGACGAGGAAGCAGCAGCGGATACCGCTAGGCCGCGGTTCGGATATAATTCGATTCGCAGCCGAAATCGACGGTCATCTGAACAACTTCGATGATCGGATCATGGCCTCCGAGATTTAAAACGAGGTACGAGACCGAATTATGGCCTCCGAGATTTAAAACGAGGTAACGAGATCGGATTATGGCCTCAGAGATTTAAAACGAGCTTTGCATCTCGGAGGCACATACACAATGAAAGGCAGTGCATCGCTACTGTCATCAGCAACAGGCGACGGTCCATCCGCGTTATGAACGCGATCAGCCAGCCACGAGTGGTGGATGATAAGAATAGCATAGAATATGGCATAAGGCATCGTTCCGCAATAGCACCCCTGGTGTTCCGCAACGTGCGCGGTGAAGCGTTGTGCAGGCCTGGCGTTCCGGACTTTCCGCACGCCTTTCTACGTACGAGCCGTGCAACATTTTCAACACTGACGAGACAGCGCTGTTCTTTAAGGCTCTGCCTGACAAGACGATCGTGTTTAAGGGGGACCCGTGCGTCGGCGGGAAACGGAGTAAAGAGCAGGTGACGATTCTTCTAGCTACGAACATGACCGGCACAGAGTAGCTGCCGCTGCTGGTGATCGGAAAGGCTGCGAAGCCAAGATGTTTTAAGAACATTAAGCAGCTGCCTGTCGACTACCACTTTAATAGAAAGGCTTGGATGACGGCCGAAATATTTCAAGCCTGGCTGCGTCAGCTATACCCGCCGCTTTGCGGCACAGTGTGCGCGGACAGCCACCTCCAGGAATTTAGCAAAATTGTGATTTCCTTGCACGTTGCCTCCGCGAAGCAAACCACGATCACCGACTATGCACCAGTGGTTACATTAACAGCAATTAAGTTACATGTGGACACATGCATCACTGGTGTGCGTGACAGGTCTGTCACTAACGTTTTTACCTTTACTTTCTGTTCTGTGACACTGGTGCACACAAGGAAGACTGTTTGTTCTTTGCACAAGGAAGTACAGTGCACTAATTGCAGGTGGTTAAGGAACGTACAATGCTTCAATAGAAAAATGTTAAGGTGGGCCCACGAGGCTCATGTGCACCTCATAATGCGCATCTTGGCAAGTGTCGTGCTATGTGCTTCAAAAATCTTGACTGCGAAATTAAAACTTGTGATGCATTCTGGCAAATCAAGTTCAATGAGCTGACCTTGCACAATGAGACTCCCACAGCAGTGTTCGTGTCATGCACTTACCAAGGCTGTGGAAAGTGCACATGTGTGCATGCAGACGGGGGCACTGAGGATCCAGGCGGAAAGCCCGCTTGATGGACTGCAGCATGAGCAAGGGCCGATTCTTGCGAAAGTAGATCTCAAACGCGAGCAGGTGAGTCTCCAGTCGCTGGGCACCCAGCTGTTGCAGCGGCCGCAAGAATTGGATTGCCTGCTCCAGGGGCTCCTCTGTCTGCATGGTGCAAAAATCATGCTCACCGCTTAGTTAGAACTAGAATTTTTATGGCAGAGCAATCATTTTGCTCAATTATCATTACACACCAAGAAAAAAAAAAGCATCACTATAAAATTAGAGCTGCACTGCCAAAAGACCACAGAACAGCCCTATTAAACAGGTTTTTGCAAGCCTCAGGATGCAATCAATGATTCAGCTATTGATATGCCAGAAAAATATGTTTAGTGTGGCGAAAATAACCTACACCATTGTAATAACAGTAGGGCAGTGATAATTGTTTGTGCTTCAGATGTACCGTAAAATTCCGAGCAAGCCCCCCCCCCCCCCCCTCACTTTTCCACCGCTCCGCGACAACACGCCCAGGCAACAGTGGCCCTGCCACATTCAGTTGACAAAAAAAAGTTTCCGTGGATTTTTCCACAAATATTGTGTTCTTTTTGTGGTCCTGCTTTGCACTGCAGCCCGATTGCTTTGCGCATGCTCCGCGCCATTTGTTGCTTTGTGTTTGCGGTGAGAGGTCAGCTATGCCTATGCAGTCCTACACAGTAGCGAAGAAAATCGAGGTTATCTGGTGGCATTGAGAAAACAAAGAACGTGCACCAGACGTTTTGACATTTCAAGCTCGACCGGAAGCGGATACGGGAATGGGAGAAGAATTTCGATAATTTGCTGCAGCTAAACTACGGGAAGGCAAAACTTCGACGGAAGCTCAGTAACGGTGCACCAGTGTTCAGCGAGCACGTGGACGATGCGCTCTTCGAGTACCTTGAGCGCGAAAGAAGTGCAGGACGTGCCGTCAGCAACCGGATTCTTTCCAAAGAGGCCGTCAAAATTGCCGACAGCATGCAGTTGGGAAAATTCGTAGCCTCCAGCCATTACATAAATCTCTGGAAACAGCGGTTCGGCCTTGCAATGCGCCGCGCTACGAACAAGAGCCAAAAGACGCCCGAGGAACTTTCGAAGGCAGCAAGTGCCTTTCGGTCTTCTGCGAACTCACTGCGACGGAGCAACGGCTACACCTTATATAACATGGCCAACATGGATCAGACGATGGTGCGAATAGACAACCCTGCCAACAGGACGAACAACGTGGTCGGCGAAAGCACCATACAGTTTGCGAACACTGGATGTGCCCGGTGAGGCTTCACGGTTTGCCTAGCCGCTTGTGCCACCGGCCACAAGCTCCCGGCCTTCATTATCTTCAAGGAGCAAAGCGGAAAAATTCCAGCCAGGGCCACTGCGAGCCTTCGCATACCAGGTGAGAATAATTTTATTTTTTTGATGGGGGCGAGGGGTCACATTGTTGCCTAGTTCGTTTTATCACAACGCTGACTTTTTTTCCCATTCGTAGCAAATGTTCGTCTCACCGCCACGAAAAACGGCTGGATGACATCGGAGAAAATGCAAGAATGGCTGTCGAGAGTCTGGGGTCCAAACGTCGACGACGTGCGACACTTTACTAGTGTTGGACCAGGCACCCATCCATAAGACACAAGCCGCCACAAATGCCTTCGAGGAGTAAGACACCGACGTGCTTTACATGCCTGCGGGGTGCACGAGCATCCGGCAGCCTGCTGACGTGTTTTGGAATAAGCCGTTCAAGTCCACCTTGTGGCGTTTGTGGGAGCAGTATATGCGTGAGGAAGCGCGAACACCTAAAGGAAACCTGAAGCCGTCGTGGCAACATGTGCTCGATTTTGTTGCAGAGGGGTGGGCCGCTGTATCTGAGGAGACAGTGGCACAGTCCTTCAAGGGATGCGGCATTAGTAACGCGCTCGATGGCTCGGAGGACGGCGACCTGCATGGCGGACTTCAAGCGGAATGCTGCGACCTGTTTTTTGCAACTGACTCGGAGGAGTGTTTCAAAGGTTTTGAAAGCGATTAAAAGCTACAAATCTACAAATCCTGCGCCTAAATAAAGTTCACTGTAATAAAATTTTAATCCATGCGCACTACGTTTTTTTTCTGGCGCGAAAATTTTGCCGCCATCTTGAATTTTGGTGCCGTTCCGAGATAGCGCCCCCCCCCCCCCCCACCTTGCCGGCAATTTCGACTTCGTTGGGGGGGGGGGGGGGCGCTTGCTCGGAATTTTACGGTAATTCCCCGCGAACTAGTCTGTGCTCAAGTCTAAGCTATGCTACATCCCCCCCTCCCCCAGAAGAAAGAAAAAGAAAAGAAAAAAAAAGGGAGAAAAATACCCAAGTAGCCTACTGGCTTTTCGCATTGAGTTAAAAGAACATGCGCGTCTGGGTCAATGCAACAGCTGCAATCTCTTTTGGCGAGCGCTGAATTCCGGAGTGGGGCTTTATGGCCTCAGAGATACCCGGTCCAAGGAAAGCGGAGATGCCCGACTCGGCTTCCGCGTTATAACGAGAGATGGCGACACCATCGCGGCGTTCCGACGCTTCCCTGCTTGAACGCGTTTGGCAATGTCTCGCAACACGGAGAGCGAAGGAACAAAAGCTAGTAAGAGCGCCGAAAGCACCATCAGTAATGACGCAGGCCGCACACCCTTTATAACACTTTCCATGTTTGTGACGATGCACTCGGCACATGGTCCCGTGTCGTTCTGGTTTCAAAGAGGTGCGCATCCGCCGCGGTGGTCAAATGGATATGGCGCTTGAGCTCTGGTTGCCACTCTTTTCGTTTTGCGCAGAATTTCAACACGTTTACTTTGGAATCCCTGCCCGAGATACGCGCTAATACTGTCCCCTAATACATCGCATTATTGCTTACGTTGCATGACCTCGGTTGCTCCGGATCATCAACTTTTCGCTTCAACCGAAAACAGATAAAATATTTCGGTTTCACTAGTGGAATGATAGATAAAGCCTCGGTTACGTTTTTGTTCATTCAAAAATATCGTTGATCTCGTTTTTCGTTTTCGTTCCGTTCCGACACACTGTCCCGAAGGTCACGGGATCGAGTCCCGGCCGCGGCGGTCGCATTTCGATGGCGGCGAAATCCTAGAGGTACGTGTGCTCAGATTTCGGTGCACGTTAAAGGGACACTAAAGAGCAAAACGATTTTTCTTGCATTAGTAGAGTAGTCTTCCACGATACCAAATCACCACGCTTGCTGCGAGAAGAGGCTTAATAAGCGAGAAAACGCGCAAAAACAAAATACAGGTGGCGACGCCACCTTGGAATTCCCGCACCATTTGCCGTGACGTCACATATTTTTGACGGCGCCTGCTTGCGCCTGCGTAGTTTCTAATCGGTTAAGTCGAAGTACATTGTCCTCTAAGGGGGCCAGACACTTGACATAACGAGTTTGTGGAAATTTCGTCGAGCCAGTGGCGCCAAAATACGTTAAATGCTCAATTTAAAAATGAAACTTTGAACTTAGTCTTCTCCTCTAATAATAAACCGATGGTGGTGAAATAAACTACAAAAGAGTTCTCCGAGCACACTTTATCAATCTAAACCAATTCATTGTTTCTCTTTAGTGTCCCTTTCCCAGGTGGTCAAAATTTCGTCAAAGTTTACGGACAAGGAAGCCTCTTCATGAACTGTGCGTACCTCAATCACAATATAGAGCAGCTGTACCTTACGTGTGTTGCAAGTATCGTTCCGTGACATCGGATAGGAAGTACGGGCCTCCGTGCAGGCAGATGGCGGCAAAACTACTACAGAGCAAAGTCAAGCAATGAAATAGCAACATGGTGCCACCAGCTCCGCTGTTTAACCAGTATTCGCGACGTTAAGTCATTGAAGCCGCTTGAATTTTTTAACTGCGCATTTCATACGCGGCCAGGCCATCGTATGCGAGGAGGCTGGGAACGAAAAAGCGGAACTTTTGAGTTGTGACGTAATCCGCGTGGAACAGTGTTCCGCCTGCCGAAAGAGCTGAGCGTGACACGTACCCTAGCCAGCTTGTCGGGCAGCAGTTCCTCGTCCCGCAGACCGTCCATCTCGCCTCCATCCTGCTGTTGCTGCGCTTGCTGTGCCTGCTGGGCTTGCCGGGACTTCTGCTTCTCCTGCGCCAGAGTCTGCTTCTCCTTCTCTTGCTCGGCTCGCCGCCGGGCCTTGCGCTGCTTGCTCTTCAGCTTCTTCAGCTCGCCAGGGGCCATGTTGGCTGCGCGGAGATAAGAGTGCACCCCTCACATCCGACGCCGGTCCACGGTGGTGTGGCACACCACGCAAACCACACGCTGTTCACCGTCACACGCGAAGACAAACCCGCAATTTATTTACAAAGTATTACGAGCCTCTAGCTGAGGCTGTAGACAAGGGCGGGTAGTACGAAGTACAAAACAAAGTTTACATATACAACGATCACCTCACGTGAATGGACAGGAAAAAAGAAGAAAGCGCCCCTGAAAAGCAAGACACAATTCATATGCGCAACGTGTCACAGGCACTGGTATGCCCAAACTGATTGCAAAAAGAAATGACAGAATTTATTTTCACGTTAAAGAAAATAATTCGCTCTCGAAAAAGCATAACAAATGCGAGGTATATGGAAAACGTTTGGAACTATAAGGTTGTAAGTGATTGTCAAAGTGATTACATCTGAAGAGCTTATACAAATTAATTATAGTGGTTGGACAATACACAACGCTCGCAGGTAGGCGGGTCTATGCTGCGTGCAGAGCATCTTCGCGTTTCCACCGTCAAAGAGTGCATTTCCTCTTACAGGATAACCGGTATTGAATGAAATGGTGGTGATATTGGCGTCTGGTTGGTTTATGGGGTTTAGCGTCCCAAAGCAACTCAGGCTATGAGAAACGCCGTAACAGAAGACTTAGGACGAGGTTTCAAATATTGTCACCTGATGTTTCCCCTTCCTAGTTTTGCTTTCCCCCTTCCTCCATTGACAACTCGTCATTTTCAGGCAGGCTGGTCGTTACAGCCCCCACAGACAATGACACGATCTTAACAGAATTCCTCGGACACGTTGCTGCGCTTAAAAAAAAAAAAAAGATGTTTGGGCGCTAAAAAACACGCGCAAGCGCTGAACACACAGCGCGCCATCCGACACACAGGCGTTTTGTGTGTGTCCGTGTTTCTACCTTGCGTATGTCTTTTCAGCGCCCCAAGACCATGTTATCTAAGTCGCCCCCCCCCCCCCCCCCGACAGCCTTCTATTAATTTTTCTATAAAACCATTTACACACGAAAGCGTCAAGGCATGATTTTATAGCACGCGCGCGGTTGGCTTATCGAATTCCTCACTCGCAAAAGCCATTCCGCCTCCGGGGGATTCCGTTCAACACGCTTGACTTGGCGGCACCTCGAGTTTCCGAGAATTCAGGTTCTTACAGAGCCCACACGTGATGCGCATGGCACGCTTCAACGGTCCCTAAAAATACCGCTCACGACAGCGTGCCGTCCACGTTTGCCAAAAGCAGACTCGTGCGGTCCGTGCACAAATACGCGCGTACGGCGGCGTCCTTGGCTGCCTCGCGTCAGGACAGCGTGCAGTGCCGAGGCAACGGTCATCCGGCACTTTATGTATTTTTGACCACGCGCTGCCCTATCTACTCGGACGTCTTAAACGTCCGGGCACTCCGGCCCTCTTCCCCGCGAGCCGCCACTACGCCGCGCTAAACGTTCCTCATCAGACGCGCTGGATAGACGCCGCCGGATGGGATCTTTTTTTCCTCCTAAGGCATGACTCCCCCGACATAGCGCGCCTAGTATGTGCATAAGTCCGAGCGACAACGCCAATCACCCGAAGGCAAGAACGAATAAGAAAATCGCTCTGCGACCCGGCCTTAGCCTAGTTTCTCGTTTCCGCGCTGCGCGACTGAAAAAATTAATTACTGACGAATGCGACCATCATGAGTGCTTCCTGATGGTCCACTGGATAAGGTCTCGCTAATGGGCAGAGAAACAATCGCGGTTGCACGCCAAAGCGCGACGTCAGGGGAGAGACGACTTCAGCGCGTCGGTTTCACCGTCGTTCCAAAGCACGCGCGGAGTCAACGCCGAAATTTTGTTCCACCACTAAGCGGCTGGGGTCACCGCGGTGTGACCCCCATCTAAAACGACTCACCACTCAAACGGGGGAACAACGTTAATTTGCCAAGGCATTCTTGAATGATCAGTCCTGGGATTACATTGGCTTTTCCGTGATGTCGCGTCCGGCGCGTCCCACTCACTGGAATGACGGACATTATATCCGCTTGCTAAGCCAATGAAAGTGTACTGAAAGGAATACCCACTAAAATGATGAATAACACGGCCTTAATTCGGTACTAGGCGCCATCGGCGAATCACAAGATATTAAATCTGGAAGAGCCGTGAACGGCCTAGTTGCGGCCACTTCTGCCGAAGTCTGCTTACCAATACAGAAGTCCCGTAATTGTCAAGTCACCTTTGCAAATCGAGAGCTATAAGAGCGCACCAAATAACGCTGTTTGTAGTTATATTCTCAAGCAACTGCGAAGTGCGATTCGTGACTTGTATTTACAGAGTACAGTTAGTGCGCTCGTATAAGAACCGCCGTAGCGAACAAAGTGTGATCGCAGCCAGCCAATGACGAACACTTTTACCGAGCGGCACGAGATTGCGAATGCAGTCAAGTATTTCGAAATATAGTTAACAGTGCGCACGACGCCAGATCGTGAAACAGGCATTCACGAAATCGAAATTCGTGCGCTGATGCTATGCACCGAATATTTCCCACCGGAAGCCAATTTGGACAGGAATTCCCGAAGCGCCCTTCCACCAGCTATCA
Source organism: Rhipicephalus sanguineus (assembly GCF_013339695.2). Taxonomy (NCBI): domain Eukaryota; kingdom Metazoa; phylum Arthropoda; class Arachnida; order Ixodida; family Ixodidae; genus Rhipicephalus; species Rhipicephalus sanguineus. Next base: position 26,617,593 of record NC_051177.1, on the reverse strand, counting down.
TCGATGATGCGCCGTGCGGTGCCGATGCATCCAGTCACGACAGTGCCACGGTGTCGGCGCGGACGACGGGGTCTGACGCAAGCGTGAGGGCTCGTTCACACAGCCGTCAAACGCTCCGTCACGTCACCGTCACGTCAAAAAAACGTACAGCAGACGCGACGTAGCAGTGTACGAACAGACGACGGCGGTTGCAGCGTCGACAGCAGCACGATTTTGTGCAGTGTTGACCAACTGATGCACCAAAATAGTAATTGTCCACGCAGCTCAAATGCTTCGCTGGCGCTCTCCCGACTCCGCTGGGCGCTCCTCCTCGCACCACAAACACACACACACGCACAAAAGCAACCACTTGTCCCCCCGTTTTATGGCCCATTCAGTCAGGCGCGCGTTCAGTGTTTCAAGGCCACGGACCCGGGGGCCGTATGCTAGACGCGTGGCTCTTCTCAGAACTCGGAACTCCAAACGTAAACTTCTGATTGGTCCGTTTTCTAGGGGCGGGGCTCCGTCCCCGTGCCGGCGACGGAAACGTAGAGCACTGCTCTACGACAGCGTCAACCGTTTTTTCCGGAGAAAACGTCTCGGAAACCCTCTCCCATGACGGAAATCGGCGACGTGACGTTGACGTGACGGAGCGTTTGACGGCTGTGTGAACTAGCCCTGAATCTGTCATCGGTTCGAGCGCGCGATCCGCACGACCGCGTCGTACGGCTGGCTCTCGTCCGCGCGTGCCATCGTCCTCCGAGTTGGAAGAGCCCTTTTCCCACCACACCGGACCGGACACGACCGCGCGTCCTCCAAGCCAAGGCCACATGAAGCGCGCTAGACACGAACCGATGGAGAAACGAAGAAGAGCTAACAATTAAGCAATGCAACGACGGGGTCGCCATTTGCGGGTAGCCAGCCCCCCCACTTCGCCCTTGCATCCGCGCAGCTCTCTCGGACGCCAGTGGGCACGAACGGAACCAAGACAGCGGTGCGCACCAGACACTCTCGACGCGCTAGTATTTTAACCTCGCTTAAACCTGACGTGCACCGACACATCGTCTCTCGGAAACCGCAAACAAGTTACCCAACGCAATGACCACTTTTCCCGACCGTTAAAGCTCTCCTCCCCTACTCGCAGTCACGCACAACTAACGATCACTGTACTAATCATCATAGGGTGGAGAACGCACGCTGAACTAAATGGTCGCGGACTACCACAGGACACACGTATACAGCTTCCAGAACACCGAACGCACTACGGCTGCGCACATAGTCACTGATATGGAGGAACGTTATTCCCGAAACTACTGAAGTTTGACGCGAAACGTCACGACACACCGCTGACGACGCCGCAATGCACGGACTACGCAGGAAACGAACACCATAAACACACGTGCGCCACTTAGTTGCACAACTATACTACGAGCCAGTGTCGTACAGACGAACTTCGCAGAGGCTAACGGACGCGATAAGAAGGTCGAAACACAGCGGGACTGCCCGTCCATCTGCTGTCGCGCAGCGTAGGAAGCAGCGGCCCCATGAATGCACACGACGTCACAAGAGCGAGGAAAACACGCGAGGCGGAGGAAGGATAAACGAAGTACAACGATATTTCGCGGAAGGACCTCTAACCCATTAACGCTGACCGACGGGAAAGACGGCTGATCCTGGGGTCTTGCGATGTAACGCAACATTTCCCAGTCTAAAAGTCAACCGGAGTATACGCCCGAAGCTGTTCTGAGCAGCTCGCGAGTGCGCCCGTTGCTTTACGAAACGAACGCCAAGGCGGATGTTACATAAAGGTGAAGGGATCGCGACATTTCTAGCAGTTTTCCGTTCATTGTCTTATACAAAGAGACTTGCACTTCGAACGCTGTTTACGAGAAGGCCGCGCACACAGCTTGTCACGCTTGCGCAGATGTCTCAACCTATGCGCGCACTTCCGCCTTTCCCAGCTTGTTTGAGCTATGCAGGACCACAGTGGACGAAGACGGTTCGTTTTAGGGAAAAATTAAAGGCTCACTCACAATCGAACAAAACACGCGAGCCACACACACACACACACACACACACACACACACACACACACACACACACACACACACACACACACACACACACACACACACACACACACACACACACACACACACACACACACACACACGACAGCCTCGCATGCCCAAACGCTACCAACGGTTCATTCCATAACGAAAGACGCACAATGAACTGGAACAGGCACAGAGAGCGCTGTTTTACTATTCCGTGTATACATATTTACACGAAGGCATCGCTGAAGGGTGACAACGCAGACACATAACAAATAAACCAAAGGGATGAGCTAAACGGAACATTTCTAGAAGTGATCGAAATGAGCAGTTCTGCTCTCGATGCAATGTTTGGAGATCGACGATCACTTCCACTTCTTTAAGAATGTGTTAAGGACACGCTTAGGTGTAGGTGGTGGTATGAACTTTATATGACAAAGTCCCCTGTCCGGTGCCTCAAGGTGGCTCCACGCGGGAAGCGACTCTTTCCGTCCAGGAAGCGATGGGCAACTGTTTCTCCCGTTCGGGAGTTCTGACGAGTTCATGCAATGATAATTTTGACGGAGCAGGTAGGAGCGGTCTTGGAGGGAACCCCCCCCCCCCCCCAAAAAAAAAAAAAAATGTGATCTTGGGTAGCTAGTTTATTTGGACTACAATTTTGACAGTTTGCCAGTCTGTGAGGACTGGTGAAAGAGTGCGTTTTTAGGCGGCGCAGGATTGTGGCCTGCGCTCTCGTGAGGTCGTCATCTGGCGGATTTTAAAGCCTCCGTTCGTTCTTGTGGTAATTCGTGACGTCGTTATAAGAAACAGGTGCCTCACCCGGGAAAACAGTGCACCTCCCGGTTTGTTAGAACTCGAGCCACGATGCGCCTTCGCATTCCCCGGGTTCCCCGAGGGGACAGGGACTCACACAAGCTCGACGGTTGCGTCGCCCCGGCCTTTTCCAAAGATCCTTGCCACAGGGACGGCTACGCTTCCTTTAGCGAAATTTGTAATTGCTCGTTTAGAGCCGCTTATGACGGTCCGAGCGGAAACGCTCGTGATGGCCAGCGCGATGGCAGTTTCTTCGGCCTCCATAGCGGATGGGACTTTAACAGAAGCAGTGCTTCAGATTCGCCCCTCTCCGGTCTCTACACTCACTACGTATAGCTGTTCTGTTTTGCTGCATCTACGTACTATCTGCGTCAAATGAAACCCGAACACCGGCTAGCCTTCGCAGTGGTATAGTGCGCGCCGTCCAGTTATCACCATGGACAGGCGCGCTTATGCGCAATGCGGTCAAACCGGATGCGCGCGCCTTTTAATGGCGATGACAGGACGGCGCGCACTATACCATGCGAAGGCTTGCCGTTGTTCGGGTTTCATTTGACGCAGATAGTACACTACAGTTTTGTCGTTCTGATACTTGCCCTGGAGGGCCCTAGCTCTGGCAGACCGCCTTCCGTCGTGTATACCTGCTAACATGTTCTTTGGAATCAGCTTCAATACCAAACGACGGCCTGCTGCAATGGAGTTCTTCCGGTAGATTCCATGAGGGCGTTAAACCCCAGATAGTCTAAAATTTGCCTACCCGCCTCCGGGTGAGATAAACGATCCTGCTGTGCAATGTTGTTGAGCCTCAATAAGCCCTTCAAGGGTATTTGGAGCATCAATAACGAATTAAGTCAGGTGCGGAGAAGAGCTGCAGTGTGGATACCACGAATTCTGGAAAACTAAGCGAAGGAATGCTATCACATCTGGCAAGCTAGAAAGCACGTTAGAACTAGTGACCACCGTTCGCGAAATCATATATTTTTGAAAGCAACTGCTCGGGGCTAGTTCACTGTCACAAAAGGAGCCTGAGTAATTCGCCAAGAAACAAGCAAGGACTCGATCAGGCGCCTCTCGGAAAAATTCTTCCGCAGAAGGACGGCAGAAAGACGCGGAAAAAAAAAAAAAAAAGGCCCGAGAATTCTGTTACAACAACATCGTGAATTATAGGCGCCATTTAAGACGTTTCACCACTGAAGTCATTTATCTTCTTTTTGCGAGAAATAAATGTGATATTCTTTAAAGGATACTTCAACAACCTAAATTGATTCTCAACCGCCATGGTATAGCTTAGTTGTGTCGCGCTAAGCTTGAAGACACGGGTTCGAATCGCCGGCCCAGGTGGCCGAAGTTAATCCGGAGTGCCCCCTTCTACAGCGTGCCTCATAAACATGTGGTGGTTTTGGCACGAAAGACACCAGAAACTATTATAACTGAATTGATTCTGCGGGTACTCACGCTCTCACAAACGTGTAATATACCACGTGTTTCTCCGAACAAAGAAAAAAAAAAAACACCGCAAGAGTTTTTCATTGTGACAACGCATTAAAACACACAAGGACATAAATTACCAAACTGCCAGTTTACTGAAGTTATATGTGGAAGCAAGTAAATGAGAGTGGAGTAATGTTAAAGAGTTTCATTTTATCAGGAATTCAAAGAACCGCCCGAGTGGGACGTTACCCGACAGGCCCTGATCGGAAGATTCCTGATCGACGGGCACGCTTTGAGCATCAGGTCGTTTTAATTCCAAACACATCAATTGCGACCGTTTTCTTTCCTTCCTCCTACGAAACGAGGCAAATTCAGGTGAAGCTCGAAAAACGAACGAACGAAGGAATAACAAGCTTATTGAGGGAATCGGTCGACGCACACACATTGACTCGGGGTCACTCCGTTTCGTTGAAGGGACAGGCGAGTTGCAGCGTCTACACTTGGAAGCCGTGACTATAATATAATAATTAGTTTTACGTCCCAACACTCCGGAAATTTCGACCACCCGGGGTTCTTTAACGTGCACACACGGGCCTCTAACGTTTCGCCTTCGTCGAAATGCGGCCTCCGCGGCCGGGATTCGATCTTTGGGTCAGCAGTCGAGCACCATAACCAATAGACCACCGCGGCGGGTCGGGTGCCGTAACTCGAGACAGTCGCCGGATTGTGAAGCGGCATGCCGCCGCTTGGCACTACCACCACAGAAGACCCCACAGGAGAGGCTGTTTTCTTAATCGCTCAGAGAGGGGTCCTCCCAATGAGGCGATCGATTTTTCAAAATGGAAAACGGCGCCGCTTCTTTCCAACCCCTCTCCATTCCAGAGAGAAGCCTGCGCAACACTAGGCCGCGTCGCTAAGAGCTCGCAGCAATAATCACGCAACGACCTGTGGCCGTTTCCCAACTCTGCCTCCCAACGGTACGCGAAATTGAAGTCGTCGCGTCGCGTTGCCAGAGGCCGCGGCGGACGGACTTCGCCAAGGCAGCACTCAGTCCGGGGCGAAAGTAAAGCGAACGTTCCAGAGGCAAGCCCCGTTCTTAGTACACGTACACAGGGCCCACGAAGGCACCGGCAGCTCCGATGAGGTCTTCCTCTAAAGGTCGCAAACCTCAACGGGCCTGCAGGAACCGCAATTTACCAACGTTGGTTCATACTCCTGGGAAGACAGTTCACATTCTGTCGACCAGAGGCACCCCGGCACAGCAAATACGATGGAAAAAGAACTAAGTCCAAGGCTGACGAACAATGGTAAGCAACCAGGAAGGGCCACGTCAGCCAAACCGGGAACCGAATGTAACCAATTTGCGATTGGAATTGCGGTCTGGGGAGTCAAGGCTTTGTTGAAAGGTAATCTTCAGAACCGCGGCTTCGTTCAGTGCAAGCAAACACGTAGGCGTAATACAGGCGGGCCTGCTTTTTGCCTCCCCAATGAACAAACAAACAACAAAAAAATTTAAAGAATACAACAAATAAGGACGCACCGAAAGTGCTTCTCGAAAGAACGACGCAAGAACAAGTGCACGCAGCGACGGCGCGGTTCCACTCGATGCAGTCGATCGTTGCGAACAAACAAAGCAGAGCCACTTTAACGCTTGCGAAATGACGGCGTTGTCCGCGCGGGCTACTTGTCGCTCAAGTGCTCTCTCATACACACACAGGCACGCAAGCAAACAAGCGCACAAACGCGGAGGCAAGCATAAAAGAGAGAAGACACAAATCAGACGGCAGTACAACGGCGCCGGGATGAAACAGCGATTGCCCAAGTATCGCGCGGCCAGACAACAATAACCCGTAAGAAAAGGGCAAGAGCGCAAACAGCGCATACTCGCGTTCTTGCGAGACCGCAAGCAGGTGTTTACACAACATGCCGACAGCGTCGCAATGAGCGCTACCACAGAGATCAGCGAAGAGGCGAGATATGCAAAGAGCAGAGAAAAGTACGCGAAGAAAGCGCCAGGAAAATCAAGCCGACGAACGTCCGGAGGAGGCAAAAGAATGCAGGAAGAGACGCCGCGGGCCATCACCGGCTTTCCATTGAGTTCGAGAAGATGGAGGAGGCAGCTCTTTCGTCGTCGCACAAAAGTCCGGCCAAACGAAGAGACGACCGGACCAGAGGAGGACCTCTCCGCACGCGCTGAGCAAAGAAGAGATCGGGGCTAATCGAGGTTCCCGGAGCTCCTCTTCTTTCGCGGTGCCGGAAGCCGGAGAAAGAAAACGTGGCAGTCCGCAAAACGAGTCAAAGGACCGCGAGGGCGACTCTCTCCTCGGCGGGTCATCAACGTCACCGCCAACACGACAGCACGCGCACGGACGGAATGCGATGCGGCCCTGGGCGAATGATGCAGCCGGCCAAGCTCATCAGCGTTCATTCCGCAACGAGAACGACCGCGCATCGGACCGGTCGAACACCGTCCGGATGCCACTGGCTCCAAGAAGACACGCTTCGCATCGCCGGCAAAGCATGCATAAAGTACACCAAAGCGTGCGATACGCACGAAAGAAGGGGAGGCATTGCGAGAAACAGCGCAACAGATGACTCCCAACGCGACAGGCAGGCGAGGCGACGGCACGAAATGAAAAGCGGTACTACATAGCGCGACATATGAAACATGTTCCCTCGGCAAATGAGCGACACACGAATCGCACGCTCCTTCAGGTCCTCCGTCACGGAGGAAGGACGGTGCCCTCCGGCGAGAGCAAGGGTCGATTCCACGGCTCTGCCATCGGTTAGGCCGCACAGCGCGGCCGGATATCAAAAGTCGGCAGGGGCCGAAACTAACGGGAGCCCTCTTACAATCGATTACGCCGGTGGGAAACGCTCAGAAGAGCTCCCAGGGGCCAGACACCGCGGCCGATATACGATAGCACGATGCAGTAGCAAGGAGACTGCTGAGCCGATCGGACCGCACGATTGGCACTTGCAGAACTGTTCTTCAGAGTGATAACTGAATAACGCTGCAGGGACCGTCACCTGCCGCCTACTGTAGCGCATGAGAACAGGGAGGTTTAACTGAGCGTCTCTTACGGTGCACACAGCTCACGCGCGCGAAAATTCCCGATAATTGCGCTGACTTTGCATCTCCAGTAAGCACAATTCCCAGAGCCATAAGAGACGTGCAATAAGCTTAGCCGGTAAAAAATCCAGCTAGCGCACACTGCGCTCTGCGTTATAGTGTCAGCATAAACGCTTTGCGCACGCGCATTAACGCGATCACCTATAGTATTGTATAGATGTGTGCAAATCGCCACTGTCCATCGGTATTAGCGGGGCAGACCGTAGGCCAAAAACTAATTCCACAACGGAAAGTTAACGGTAGACTACCACATTTCATCGTATTCAAAACAGGTTTCGTAAAAGATGATTGGTGTGGGCGCGATAACTCGACACCCCGTAATACATAATATAGTAGTATCCCTTACCGACGCTTGCAAAACGCTAAGCAAGCCAAGCAAGGCATGCACAGCTGTTGGGGTCAAGGGTCAGCCTTCTTTACGGTTATAGCGTCGGCGATCTGCTTTCTTTCCTTGGCTCCCGTTCCTGTACACTGCTGCCGCGTTGTTCTCTGCTCAAGACACACCAATGGCGACTTACTCTTTTATGGTCAACAACTAGCCACACTGCTGCGTGAAGTCACCAAAATTAGTACTGTAGCCTGACGTCAAGCTAGTGTCCATGTCGGTAGGTGCGCCACGGGAAATTTGACTTCAATATCACAATAAAATATCAGCATTTTCTGAGCTTCACACTTGCTCAGAGCCGTCTCCGTATACAGGAGATTTCTCTGGCAGAGTAAATTCGCCTTCGCAAAATGGTGCCAGTACCCCACTAAAGCAACGCAAACAACACAGACGAAGAGAAGGACGACAAGCGCTTGTTGTGTGCCTCCGTCTCTGTTGTTTGCGCTGCTTTAACCATAATGGAACCATACACACTAGCCCAGCTGTCGACCTTGCTACTATTTTCTTTACTTACCAGCGATACGCCGTTAGACAATTAGGTGACATGAGCTTCCTCAAATTGAGTGCAGATATAAACCTCGATGAACTCCACTAGACAGACATCTTTAGGAAGCATGTTGGCAGAATATTGTCTCTATACAATGAAACGAACGATACTGTCGGTGATAAACTGAGACATCTCAAGCACGTGCCGGAGAACAAAAAAGTGGGCACAAAAACGAGAGTGCCAGAAGAACGAGAACGCCACTCGATATTCGGCAAAAAAAAAAAAAAAAGCGGGACAGGAACAGGGGGATGGTCATGTCTCGGAGGACAAAACATCCGCCTCACTATTTGCGGAACAATCAGACATCACGAGGTGGCGGCGGAAAGCACAACGCGAGCTGGACCCGCCGAGCTGCCTGTCCGGTGTGACGCGATATTTGCCACAAATCAGCCCGGCCACCGCGAAGCATGCGAACCGGTGCGTGTAATACGCACGCACGTACACGACCAACGGACGCCTAAATTTGGCACGCGCGTGTGCCGGAACACAACCGCGGCTGCCCCCTCCAAGTACGCGACTTCGCCAATGCACTGGTGTACAGCCTTACCTGCATGCAGACGCTTCGGTCGAATCGCATATTTCCGCAGTGGCTACTGTTCATTACCAACGAACATAGAAGGTGACGATTGAGAGGCCTCGTAGCAGCCATGAATAAGAGCGCAATGACGACACTGCGAATTAAAGCGCGACAAATGACTCTCTCGCGCATGCCTCAGCGCCGAGAGAGTAGTAGCCGAGGTATGAGGAGAGCAAAGACGCTTATTTCTTGAGTAACGAAAGAGGGGGGATTGATCAACGGCTCGTTTCTTTTGTTAGACACAATCTAATGAAACGAACAAACAATGAACCTAAGGTAGGTCTACGGGACGTTGCTTGTATGTTTTAACTGTAGTAGAGTAATTATGACATAAATGGAATTTCTTGAGGGGAGGGGAAACGGGAACGAAAGAAGAGAGCGGAAAGTAGACGCCACAGTCTCGCTGAAACGAGTACCCATAACACCGAACGCCAAGCCGGGGTACTTCTTTCCCCATAAGAAAAACCGCAGAGTGCCGGAGGCACTAGGAATCGAACCGTGTACCTCCCGCATTTGAGGCGGACGCTCCAACCACTTCACCGCAGCTAGGGGCACTGTACCACCGCTGCGGTCGCCGAGATTCCGATTCTGCTGGGTCGGCCACTCCAGAGGGTGAGAGGCATGCAGCCGGCAGTCTTTTCGAGAGCCGGAAATCACAAGCTAGCCGGAATAGGCAGCACGTTTCGGTCAGTCAAGTGCGACCTATTGCGTGAAAGGCGTGCAGTCGACAAGCAACGGGCGCGAGGGTGCACAATAACCGAAGACCGCTGCGCGTACACTGTAAACAAAAATTAGCCGAGATGGGAGCTTTTCCAGCATATGAGCCCCTAAAACCCCCATGCCCCAATCATTAACTCCGTGGTAGCGGAGTGAAGTCGGCACATGTCGTCGTAAAACGCCCCTTGCTTAATGAGGGAGTTTATGAACGACGTGACCTTGTTAAACTCTCCACGGAGTTTTAGATCACGTGGTTAGAAACTCCCTATGGGAGGTTTAAAAAGTATTTTTGGTCGTGAAGTGCGTGTCACGTGGTTAGAAACTCCCTATGGGAGTTTTAGAAACCATTTTTGGTCGTGATGTGCGTGCGTGTGTGAATGTGCGTGTGTGTACGGGCATCTGTTTGCAGCGAGGATTTGCAGCGAGGATTTGCAACGGCCGGTTGGTTTGTGTAGACGTGTAGGGCTATTTTCTCCACTGAACCGTTCTGGTCAGAGACAAGTTCAACTCCGGCCAGCGTCCGACCGCGAACACATCGAGCTGGCTGTCCCGTGTTTATTCTCGCGTCAAGCGGCAATGCCCATGCACACGCGTGCAAGCCTCCGACACGCCACGGATACCTCGCTTCAACGTGCCGAGTTACGAAGAAGTGCGAAGAATAATTTCATCGGTAACAAAAGTAAGCGGTTGCGATCGTCAGCGGGTTGTTTCTGAAGTTTCACCGGCTAAAACTTCGAAGCAGTAAGAAGTAGGCTTCGCTACGTCGTCGGCATCAAGCCGGCCGGCGGCAGGTGTGAGAGCTGCGCCGGCGACGCGCTCGCCCCGACCACCTGCAACGCTTGCTTCTCGGAGTGTCACCGAACCGATGTTTCACCGGCTGCAACTTCTAAGCGGTAAGAAGGCTTCGCTACGTCGTCGGTACCAAGCCGGCGGCGTAGCGAACTCGCACCGCCACACCGCTCGCCGTGGTGAGTATACGAGCTCGCACCGGCCACCGGTGAAGCAAAGAATATGTTTCACAGAAAATAAAAGCTGCTGGGATGAATAAGTTTAAATTGTCTCTTTTGCGCCATGCAACCACCGCTGTCAAACATCTAGCGAGAAGGCGAGCGCCGATACGAGACAGATTGAACCAACATGCGACCGCCGATGCACGGCGAGCAACACGAGCCGTCTCGTTCGTTGTAAGTGCATCGCTCCGTAGCTTAACGCGGATAGCGGACTCGGATAGCGGCAGTGTGTGTATAAAATAACGGCGACAAAAACTGTACAGCAGCAAGCATTTTGTGATTGCGAGCCGTCGTTCATCGTACAGCCGTGCCGTACTCCTGGGAGAGGCCTAGCGACGCCGTTGGCCACAACTCGGTATACCGGCGGGGCGACGCGGTTCTTCACCGGTGTCGTGAATGTCTGCCGCTGAAGCGTTCGTGGATGGCCGCTCGTGGTTCGTGTACGATTATGTGCATTTTACAGACTCACGCACAGTACTGCTAAGGCGGATACACTCCATGTGACAGAGTGCCAGCTGATAATCAAAATTCGCTAATTAAAAAGGAGTTGAATGTTAGGCGGGTTTATAGTAAAAGATAGGTGTGCCTCAGTGGTATCTATAAGCCCACCGCAAATTTACACGTACGCCATGAATGTTTGTTGCTTAATTACACGGAAAAGAAGTGTCCCGTCTGAGCTACATCGGAGGTCAAGATGTGGTGCCTATATATACTCGGTGACCAAAGTTTGGTTGTGAAGCGCGGGTGGCGAGCGGTTGTCAGTGTGAGTTGTATTGCTTTGCGAATGCTGTGTGCATGTTTGTGTACGTGTGATCGAATTTGCGTGTTTCGATGCTAATTTAATTAAGATTCTCTGGTGCATGGTGCGACAGCGAAAAGCATTTTTTTTTTCGATGGTTATAAAAATTTACTCCCATACTTACCTGGAAAAGCTCCCCTATGGATGTAAACAAATACTCCCATCAGTCCATCCAAAACCTCCGTGCTTAAGGGGGGTAAATTTTTTACTCCCCTGGACGGAGTATATAAAACCCCCATCGGGGCGTGCGCTAGAGGACAAGTCCATTTACTCCCATCTCGGCTTTTTTTTGCTTACAGTGTACCGTGCGCTCCAGGCATGCGGGGTCGTCTTTCTCGGCCGCGACTGACGAGCAGATCGTAAAACGGCGAAACAGTGCAAGCTGTACAGGGACGCGAAACACGCGAAATAGTCGCAAAATCGTGCCTCAATCTCGAAGAAAAAGTGGACGGGCGTGCAACGAGAATAGTGACAGGGCGTTGCGGGGGTCCTCGTCACGAGCGGGAATCAATTCGCGGCTTCAGGGCACGCTCGTCGCACACGTGACAACCGTGGCCGGCCCAGCGCAATGCTAGCGCTTCCACTGCACCACAAACTGTTGAGGGGCGTCGTCGACGCGATGAAATCTTCCTCGCACGCCTGCCCGCGCAAGCCGACAGGCTAATAATTTCCGCGGCAATTGTGAGAAACGGTACTTTTAACTCATTTTTTCTTGCTTCCCGCATGTACGCACCGCCGACTCTGCGCCCAACGCGATTTCCGGCAAGAGCCGGCAAGAAGAGCACGGACGAGACAGCGAAACACTAAAGTCGCATCAGGTATACCACTGACACTTAAGTTTGTGTTCCTGCTGGGTAGGGACGCAAGTATGACGTGGAGGCCGAAAATTTCACTACGTTAAGCATAACCGAACGGAGAAGCCCGACAACGACGGACGCGCGGAGGAGCCGCTCTATTTAAGGGTTCGATTGTAGTCTTTCTGAATTGCGTGCCGCTCCAGAAGGAAAAAACCAAGCGTTCCATAACGCGGAAGCACCGTAGAATACAGCGGGGTTAAAAACGGAGCGCGGTCGGCTTCTGAAGTGGCCCGGTCGAGAAGAGTCAACGAATTCGTAAGCTGCATATGGATGTCAGCCCCACGTGGCTCTTATTGCGCAGCTCCCAACCGCTAGCTTCGCCCATTCCGCGCCTTCCTCCACGCCCACACCCTACAAATTACGCACTGTAGACGCAAACAGCGTAGAAGTGGGTGAAAGGACTGAGGCTGACCTAACCACACCCAAAAGCCGCAAGATCGCCGCCACCGACGAGAGTTGCGTCGCGCACGTATAAAGGGCGAGACAGACGGTACGATTTTCATGCGATTCGACGTCCGACACGGCGGAGGGGAAACCGGTATGGTGATCTTTCATAGCATCGTACAGCCACCATTCCCTCTCCCCCACCGCCGCGTCGGCCGCCGGATCGCATGGAAAATCGGACCCGTCTGTCCCCCGCTTAACACTGAACACCGCAGCGGGTGCCCTTGCACCGGCGTAAGCTGTAAGCCCAAGCAAGCGGTCTGCAATTACAGACTCCGTCGGAAACAACGGTATAACCTCTCCTTTCACTTACGAGAGTGGCAAACAAAGCGCCGCGTTTCGAGCCTGAACGGGATTAGCTCGTGATCGGCGAGGGGCCTCGCCGCCCCCTTGCACACACCCCCTCCTACAAACAGCAGTTGAGCGCATGCTACGCTATATAATACAGCGCTGCACCGCTCGACGAGGTCGGCAGCAGTCACGAAAGGTCACGCCAGGGCTGCCTCGCGAGTGCCCATCCTCCCACGCTACAGTTGCTCTTTTCAACGGACCGAAGAGATTCCTCCCTCTCCCTTTTCGACGAGAGCGAAAGGAGCCGGCTTCGAGCAGATCCGGCGGAATCGAGTTCCCTCCCCTCTCTGCCGCGCGATAGGCGCGAGCTTTGTGCCCAGGCCTCGTTGGTGCTCCTTCATACAACGCGTGAATCGGGGAGAGCGAGAAAGAACGAGTTCGCGCGTTCTCTTACCAGCGGGGCGCAGCATTGCGCAACAATCGGTCAGCAGTGCAGCCAGTGTACATTCTTACAAGCTCGCCGAGGAACGCAATCAATAGGGAGGGATGATAAATTAACGACGCGAAAAAAGAACAGATTCTGGCAGAGAAAGAGAAACGAAGTACGCGTGTTCCTGTCCAGCGCATACTGCGTGAATGATAGAGGAAAATCCTCGGCGCGCGGTAAACTGACCGCGCTACAGCGCCCGCTAGGTCGCCAGGGCCATGACTGGCGTCACCGAACGTTTTGCGGGCTGTGCACACAAAGCCCCCCTAGGTCGGATATATTAAAAAAAAAAAAAAAATCACGGAGCGGAGATTGTCAGAAGAACCCGAAGAATGACAGGCATTCGAGACGCAACAATAGTGCACCAGAATAATGTCATCACTTAAGAGGCACTAAAGGCACAACGAAAACACATACATTCAACGCCTCGAAAGAATATCGCCAAGGATATCCTGCAAGTGTTTCAAGAAACACATCACACCTACAAACATTCAAGTCTTCTAACGTCGACTTACAAGTGCCCCACCTATGCAAGAAGCAAAAACAAAGCGTTCCGCGAACTAGCAGCTGATGCGCGGAAGCCAGTAAGACGCAGCGCGGTTTCGTTTTCATTTAAAAGAAAAACAAAAAACTGACAAGTCAAATCAAGCACAGAATACGACGACAAATACCTTGCGGCGAATTCCCAACTATCATTCTGGACAGAAGTCTTCTCAACGAGGTAGTTTGAACAGCACATAATTGAACTGCGCGTGCATTACGCAGCATGACGAGCCAAACGCAAGATAGCAGAAAGAAAGAAAGAAAGGAATAACGTTAGGGTCCAGTCCGAGTGTATTCCTTCGTCAGCTTACACAATGAGTTTACCAGCTGAGTCGGATTTTAACAGCACGGCCTTATTCGAGAGCACGCAAGATACGCACTTGAGAAACGCGTCCCATACTTGGAGTGAGTAAGCCTTCAGGCGAAGCAGCACCCACGGAAAAAAAAAAAAAAAAAAGGCAAGTTCCGCCGAATAAGAAACAAGGGAGCTCGTTAGTAATTCAACCTCCGCTCGCGTAAAAGTAAAAAGAGAAAGAAAATTTAAGAGTGCATCACGTCCACCGACGCTATCGCTAGACAGCCCTCACTAATGCACTGCGATCACGTTCGAACGCAGGAATTCTGTATGGCGGTTGTGGCGCAGAACACATTCACCAGGCTAGAAAAGCGCGCTGTTGATTCATCGCCTGCCCAAGCACCGTTAATGATGCAACCTTTTCGCGAACAGGATCGAACTCTGAAAGGCCACCTAGCGGAGCATCCGTGAATGTAATTAAATCCTTTCAGAAGATCGCCTGGAAGTTGAGAGGAAGCTAGCGCAAAAGACGAACGTAGCGTAGGCGTCTTTTTACAAAGGTCGGACGTCGGGCTGCCTCAGCGGAGATTGCACGGAAGTTACCTCAATAACTTTTATACAGCCAGAAAAAGCGAGCCATAGAATTTTTCAGCACATAGAATTTGTTTAGGCTCACTTATTGTGTAAAAAAAAAATGAAAATTACAAAGCCATTACACCAAATCTACGAAGCGTCAATATTCTCGCGCCCATGTGCACCTACGAAACCGAAATGAAAAAGTAAAGAGAAGCGTCGGAGCATTTCCGCAAGAGAAACTCGTGTCGCTTTAACAAAGCCGCAAGTCCGACGGCTAACAGCTCGAGCCACTCAACGAATGTGATCTAGGATTCAACCCAGGTGAACCCTTCACGTTGGACGTATTCATTCTCGTGCTCTAGCAGTACCACGAGGCTATATGTTATAGGCAGCCACGCGCAAAATAACAAAACGATGCAACTGGCGCACAAGCGTGACGCCCCGACAAAAAAATCTCCCCGAGGCGGCAGACAAAAAACGACGCGCAACTGACCTACAAGTTTTCCAAAAGAGCAAGGGTGCTGCGAAGACCGCAACAACACTTGGCTCGAGAGAGCACACGCGAACAATGCAACGGAGAACGCGCGCGATTCAAGCAAAAACGGCAAGGATGAGAGAAGACCAGAGGAAAGGTGCACGGGGAACAATTTTCAACGCAGGCGGGTTATCCGGCCAGCCACGCGTTAAGACAAAGTGCACGCAGTAGCACGCTCGCGGAGCGAAAAGAAGAAGAAGCGGAACGCGCAGAACCGGACGGAGGAGACATGGTGCGCGCTGGCGAGCACGAGCGCACAATTCATCCCGACACTGAATGCCGCACGGCCCCCGCAACAATCGGGCCGCTTCTTCGAAGCAGCACGGCTAGCTTGACCAGATGCTGGCCAGCCAGGGAGGCCTGGGAACGACGTTCTGGCTCCGTTGATCGCGAGCCGATCCAAGGGTCTCGGATGGGGGTGACAGCCGATCGCGTGGAGCATCGTTTAAGAAATCAAAAGAAGCGTAGTATGGCGCGCGGAACACTGCAGCAAAGCACGGGGGGCCGGTCCACTATACGGCGGCGTCACCTCGCAGGCCCGAGGAGCCAAGGACGACCGCTGGAAGCACTAAGTGCCGAGGCTTCCGCGGAAAGCGGCACTTAGCGCTAGCGGCTCCGACGACGCAATACGGGCACTCGGGCTCGTTTATTTGTACCTGGGTAGAAGATTCCTTCGGGCGAGAATGCACGGCGAAACACCTTACGCAACGCGGTCTCCGCCTCGACTGTCAGAAACATTAAGCGGCGTCGCGAAGTGTGCGAAGCGAAGAGCCCTACAGTGTGTGAGAAAACTAGTCTGGGCCAGTACAGGTGTTCACAGCAAGACGCTCGGCGATCAATCTGCAGGTATAGGACCGATCATGTATCCCCTACAATTCATTTCTAACAGGCTTGCCCGAAGGACCAACAGCGTATCTGACACGTATCTAAGAAAAGAAAAAGGCATGCACCAAAAGAGCGGCTTTAATTATACGGCCGCACGAGTACAAGCTTCGATTAAAAGGAGCTCGACGCGAGCGGGTCATGACAGAGGTCTAGCTAACCTAACTGTAAAGGGATCGCCTATATCCTCCGGAAGCGGAAAGCAGCGATCGCATGTGACAAGCCGTCGACGGCGTACAATCGCTATCAATCGAACCAATCAGCGAAGAGGCAGCCATCTTCGCCGGTGCCACCGATTGTTAATGGCAAGGCCCGAAAATGACGAAGTCTGACACATCAGTTGTGCGGAATCCTGCAAGGTGGAGAAGGGCTACGAATGGGAAAAAATTGTTAAGGATTTTTCGTAGCCTCCCGCGGGGCCCACAACCAACAGTAGCCCCCCGCTGGGTCCCCAAAGACGAAACATCTCAGCGTTGGGACACAAGTCCGTTTTCTACAGGGTCGTAAAGCGTCTCTCACGGCCCCCCACCGCAGGCCCGCAGTCCTTCCCTCCTGTCAACGTAACTGTACACCACACCGCCCTCTCAGGCACGGCAGAAACCGCGCGACGGGGTTGTGGGGCTTTCCTGGAAAGGCATCTGGACTGCGCACGTGGCGTTCAACAAGTGAAAATGGAAGCAAACCAGGAGAAATACCACGAGGGTGAGAGAGTGGCCGGTGCGGGCGAACTTCGAAGACGAGGCAGAGACTTTCGAGACACGAACCAAGAAACACGTCTCAAGACAGTTGTAAATTCTGTAAATAAACTTCTTGTTCTAATTGTAATCGAAGCTTTCGTAACATTTTGGTGCCGAAACCCGGGAAGCTCTACGGAAACAAGAAGTTCAACGAGAACAGATGCAACTGTATTGATCGAAGATGGAGCGTCTACAAACAAAGAGGAGCTTGGCGCGCGTCGACCTGCAGAAGCTGAGCGATGAGCTTATGCTGCTGAAGACAACCGATGACCTGGAACCAGAGCACGAGGACCGCCTCGCGGAAATAAGAGCTGAGTTGGAGGTCATCGCCAAAGATCTGAAGCATCAAGACGCGCTCATCGACCCGCATGTCAGCGACGACGACTTCGCCGAGGAGTGCGCGGGCGTGCGGAAGTACCAGGCGCTCATTACACGTATGCGGACCCGTCTTGAGCGCTTGCAACGAAACAGCCTGTCTGGTGGAGCTACGGTGAACGGAAGTGCAACGGCCTTATCGTCCACCAGCAGCGCAAGCCCCCTCAAGCTACCGAAACTGGAACTTCAAAAGTTCAATGGCGACCGAGTTGGATGGCAGCCGTTTTGGGAGCAATTTCGACAGGCTGTCCATGAAAACTGCAGCCTTTCGAACATCGAGCGATTCTTATACCTGCGTGCGGTGCTGACGGGCAAGGCGGCTGCAGCGGTGAGTGACATCCAGGCCAGTGAACAGAACTACGACTACGCCATAAAGACTCTGAAGGAGCGTTTCGGCCGACAGGACGTGCTCGTGCAGGAGCACCTCACGCAGCTGTTGAATCTGCAGACAGTTAAACGGCTGGATGACGTTAACGCGCTCCGTCGCCTACACGACAACGTCCAGAGAAACGTCGCTGGGCTGAAGAATTTGGGTGTTCAACCGGACACATATGGTGCGATGCTGTGTGCGGTTTTGTTTCGTGTGCTGCCCACCGAGTGGGCTGTTGAGTTCCACAAGACCCATGCAACGGACAAGGATGTGCTCGACAGCTCGACTCTAGATGCGATTCTTGGCTCGCTTCGCCTGGAACTGGACAGCCGTGAAAGGGCCCACGCAGGCAACACACAAGCTCCAAATGAGCCGGCTAAGAGTCGCCCTCCGAAAGATCAGCATCCGGATTACATCAAAGGAAAGGGTTCTGCCGCCAGCCTTAAAGTGAGGTGTGCAACACGAGAATGAAAAGTGCCCCTTTTGTGATTCTCCCTCACATGACGCGGCTGAATGCACTGCTCCCATACCGATAAAGGAAAAGAAGATGAGGCTGCGGAACGCGGGGAGGTGCTATCGTTGCGCGAAAGAGGGCATATGACGAAAGCGTGCAGAAATTGGACAATCCGGTGCGCGAAATGTGGTCGTCGCCACATTACCTCCCTCTGCGACCCTCCCGTGCCCTCTTCTGACCCGAAGACCGCTGCGGAGCTCCACTCGACGGCTTCGCTGAGCAACAGCAGCAAGAATTCGGTTCTGCTGCAAACGGCGCAAGTATGGGTCGACGGTCCCTGCCGAAAGCGCCTGGCGCGCTGTCTATTTGATGGGGGCAGCCAGCGCTCATTCGTCACCGAGAGCCTCTCTCGAGAACTGAACCTGGAGGTGATCGGTGACGAAGAGGTGACTATCTATCCGTTCGGTGGGGCTGCTAACGTCATGAAGAGCAAGCGACGCCTAGTTCGAGTGTGGCTTCGGAGCCAGTACAGCCGCAAGGAGCATTGCGTGGAGGCGCTCGAGATCGAGGAAATCTGCTCCGACAAACTTGTACTACCAAGCGACGTGCATCACCTCCCCGGTGTGGCCGATTTACAGTTGGCAGACGTGGCGATATCACCGACCCGCGGTGACCGCAGCGACATTGAGATACTCATTGGAGCCGACAGCTATTGGCGTATCGTGAGCGGTGAGGTGCGAGCTATTGAGGGAGCGCTGGTCGCGCTGAACACTGACTTTGGATGGACGCTGCAGGGCCCAATTCCGCAGGCGTCCTCGACCGTGTCTTGCTCGACGGTGGCCGTCCTACGCACCGGGGTGGTGGAGCAGGCGTCCAGCCTTTCCAACGAGCTCCAAGCCTCCTGGGAATTAGAGAGCTCGGCATCTCGACGAAGGACGACCCATCGGGAGACGACGAACACGTGAGGCACGATTTTCATTCATTGAGCTTTGTCAACGGCCGCTACGAGTCAAGCCTCCCTTGGAAACCATTAGATCGGCCTTGCGTAGTTGCTGACGTTTTCCGCAGAAATCGTCCACGAAAAGCGAAGGTTGACCAAGACGGCAGTGGGTAGGGTCTCCGCGACTGCCCCACCACTTCACATAGACATCGAGCGCTTCAGCGACTTGAATCGTTTGTTACGAGTGACATCTTGGGTGCGTCGGTTCACGCATAACTGCAAACACGGCGCCCAGAGGCGAAATGGCGCGCTCGGTGCTGAAAAAATTCGGGAAGCGCGGGATCTTCTGACCCGACAGGTGCAGAGAGAAGCGTTCGGTGACGCACGGAGCAACGTTGAGTCACACAGCCGCCTCAAACAACAGCCAGACCTCAAAAGTTTGGAACTGTTCATCGATGACAGCGGATTGTTGCGGCTAAAGGGGCGTTTGCAGAAGTCAAATCTGGCCTATGAAACGGCGCACCCCATCGTACTGCCCGCGTCACACCACTTCGTGGAGCTCCTGATACGGAACGAACATCGCCGGCTGCTTCATGCTGGGTGTTTGGACACATTGACGCAGTTAAGAGAAACGTTTTGGATCATTCGAGCTCGACAGGCAGTAAAGAAGGTGTTGAACCGTTGTTTTGTGTGCAAGAAGATGAGCAGCAAGGCTGCAACGCAGCCTTTCGCGCCACTACCTAGAGACAGGGTATCTGAAGCGGCACCTTTCATGGTATCGGGCCTCGACTTCGCCGGACCAGTGCTCACGAAAACGGATGGCAAGATACAGAAGTCCTACATCTTGCTACTCACATGCGCTGTCACCAGAGCGATCCATTTGGAGACAGTCACCGACCTGTCCACGGGATCCTTCCTTTTGGCTTTTCGCCGCTTTGTGGCGCGGCGCGGACTCTGCCGCACCATCTATTCTGACAATGCTAAAACCTTCCACCGTGCGGCAGGTGAGCTGAAAAAGCTGTGGAAAGCGGCACGCGACCAAGAAGCGCTCGACTATTTGTCTCAGCAGGGAATCGAGTGGAAATTCAATGTGGAAAGAGCCCCCTGGTGGGGAGGTTTTTGGGAGAGAATGGTGCGCTCAACGAAGACCTCATTGAAGAAAGTGCTTGGGTGCAGCTACGTAACGTTTGAGGAACTCTGCACTATCCTGACGGACATTGAGGCAGTGATAAATTCACGCCCGTTAACCCGCGTTTCCAGTGACGAGGACGAAGCGGAGCCGCTGACACCAGCCCATTTTCTCATAGGAAGACGCTTGACCTCCCTGCCGACTCGCGGAGAACAACCGACTGCTTCTAACGCCAACGAACTAGCGCGTCGGTGGAAGTATCGCCAGAAATTGTCTGATTTACTATGGAAGCGCTGGCGAGCAGAGTACTTGTGCTCTTTACGATCACATCACCACGCCACGCCGGCAGCAGCAAGTGACTGCAGATCAGCGACCTGGTGTTGCTACATGATGACTTTCACCCACGTCATACGTGGAAGGTTGGCAGGATTATTGAAGTTTTTCTGGGACGCGATGGACGCACCCGCGCCTGCATGATACGCCTGCCTGGGGGAAAGAACGTACGACGGCCTGTTCAACTTATTCATCTCTTAGAGGCTCGAGGTCAATGAGCTACGCTCATTGGGCGGGGAGTATGTTAAGGATTTTTCGTAGCCTCCCGCGGGGCCCACAACCAACAGTAGCCCCCCGCTGGTCCCCAAAGACGAAACATCTCAGCGTTGGGACACAAGTCCGTTTTCTACAGGGTCGTAAAGCGTCTCTCACGGCCCCCCACCGCAGGCCCGCAGTCCTTCCCTCCTGTCAACGTAACTGTACACCACACCGCCCTCTCAGGCACGGCAGAAACCGCGCGACGGGGTGTGGGGCTTTCCTGGAAAGGCATCTGGACTGCGCACGTGGCGTTCAACAAGTGAAAATGGAAGCAAACCAGGAGAAATACCACGAGGGTGAGAGAGTGGCCGGTGCGGGCGAACTTCGAAGACGAGGCAGAGACTTTCGAGACACGAACCAAGAAACACGTCTCAAGACAGTTGTAAATTCTGTAAATAAACTTCTTGTTCTAATTGTAATCGAAGCTTTCGTAACAAAAATTGTCATCCACATGCTTGTAGCACAGTAGTCTACAAAGACCGCCGTACGGATTTTTTAGGAAGAAGAGCTCCTTAGTTGACAAAAGATACCTCCTGCTCCGAGGTCATGACCAAGCGCCGCGAACGTATTCCCGGATTCTAACAGCGCTCGCTCGGGGAAAGAAAAAGAAAATATGCACACGCCCACGCATAATCGAAACGCTTGAGGCTGGAGCGCTGTGAAAACACGAAGCAGGACACTGCAGCCACGAAAGTGGAGAAAATAGGTGCGTCACCACTCATCCCGTTCTTTTAGCTAACCTTGTATACCGGGCGGCTGCCAACGCAAACGAAGCACTCGAAACGACGATCCAAGCAGCCGCGTCGATCCGTACCGAGGACAGGGCTTGGTCGTACTCGGATTCCGGTACTGTCAGTCCTAACAGCGCAGAAACGCCCGCAGGAGTCGCGGAGATGCGTGACCCACGAGGAACTTTGCAAGCGAGCGAGCGATCGCGCGGCGACCCGCCGAAGGTTACTCGGTGCGCGCTTCCATGGTTGCCGCTCGGTGCACAGAGGTCGAGCATGCGACACACTCAACCGGAAGGAGAGGGGTTGTTATGGGGGATAGTGCTACTAACGTCCCCCGCGGCGACGGACACTACGCACTCTACTGAGTGCCACTGGAGATACAATTCCTGTATTGCGCCACGTATCGTATAATAAACGACGGACTATGAAGCCCAAGTTGCGCTCCCTGTTTCCCCAATGACCTTCCGTTGGCTTAAAGGGACACTAAACAGGAATACAATTTGTTTCGTATTGCTAAGCCACCCTTTCTCAATACCAAAAGCACCAGTAACGAGCACAAAGAAAATACAGATGGCGACGCTGCCTAGAAGTTCCATCAGCTCTCCGTGACGTCATAGATTTTGACGGTGTCTGCTAGGGCCCACGTAATCGTTTATCACATAAAATGATTTTCACTGAGTTCTAAGGGCCACAAAGTATCAACATACCAAGTTTCACAAAAACTGCACTATCAATGAGGCAAAAATAAACAATAAGACCAATTCGTGACGTCCCACTAACGTTCACGTGAACCTTCGGCGTGGAATTCAAACATGCAACTTTGACCCTTCTAATAATTAAGCTGTAATGGCGAAGTTATTGTTTAGGAACTTTCCTATCATTCACTTATATGCGAACGGTAGTATCACCTAAAATGACCTCTGACGAATATGGCCTCGTTGCACTGTGTTACAAGAGAGAATAAAAAAATTCACGCGGTTCGGAAACGTTCTATGTTTGTTTGGTCTATTAGACAAACAACAACGGATATACAAGCAGCCTTCTGTCGCGGTCGTTTACTTTCGAGTGACCGGCGCGCACGCCCGCGCATCTGCTTACAATGAACGAGCTCCACGGCTCCGCGCAGCCGCCCACCTTGCGTGACCATCACACGCGACGACGCGCCTAGTTTCGCAAAAGTTGCCTGCCATGTCGGTGGCGCATGACGTTGGCGATGCGACAGCGACTGCGTGACCAATGCAATTCCTGCGGCTGTGTCGAGACTCGCAAGCTGCTGTACGGCTACTGCGGCAAGAAAGGTAACAGGTGCCTCGTGGTACTCCAGCACGCCGGACGCCATCGGTGTCAAGGTTTCAGCAAGCAGCTACTGTGCACGCGAAAGATGTACGTCGCTCACAAGGGGAGAAAAAAGAAAAACTAGCAATTCGTAGTCTGGAGTGCAAATGTACAATCGTAATGACAGCGAAAAAAAAAACAAAAAAAAAAACAGAGGTAGTAATTTTCCGGGGAAAAAAAGAAGGCTCTCCCGATGCGCTGTCGACTTGATATACCAGTTTGCACAAACGAAGTAACGCAATCAAACGACCTTGAACAGGCAAGCGTGATACACACTTCCTTGGACAGTTTGCTAGTACATGCTGAAACGAAGAAAGTATAGAGCTTTAGTGCCGGGGACCCCTAGCCGCTGGTCCCCCAAGAGCTCTCTCGCGTTCTTCTGTACTGCCCCCGCTTTATGTTCGCCAGCCGCCCTCAAGGGGAGCACTGAAGAACAACGCATGAGCTTGGGTACGCAAGCTGCTTGGGGGCCCAGGTAATAAAGTTCTCTAATAGCCATGTGACACCTAGAGCACAACGCTTCTTCAGCAAAGGAGTGCTGTGCGCGTCTCGCACCTTTGGAATTTCGCCGAAATTCAAATCAACCGGTCCAACGTACGCAGCCGATGCATATGCAAAAGGACGGATACGATTAAGCTCGCACGCTCCCGCTGGCTGCTCCTTTGGCACCAGCCTCCTCCGCCAAACACACAGGCACCGCTCGCATCCTCCCTCAGGTCATTACGCACGACAACTCGCGCAGTCTTCTCACCCGATGAGCCCCGTCAGTGCGGATTGCTCCCTCGAGGTACTGGCACGCACCGCGACTTTCTCGAGAGATGCACGCCAGTCACCGGGCTCACCTTTGTGCGCCAAATAACGCAGGCGCGAAAAACCAGACCGGCTTCTCGACAAGGCACGACGACCGCGGGCGGCTGGAAGGGTTCGGCGGGGCCGACCCCGGAAGGAACACACACCGATCGCTGCTTTCAATTTTTTCTTGTTCCTCTTTCTCAAGTTCCGACACGAACGGGTCCCACCATCCGGCTGTAACGTACAATATCGTGAGTTCACGTGGCCCAGTCTGCCCGATGCATGGGTTAAGTTCGCGAGCGCGCCACGAGGGTTAATCACGATCGCATGCTGGCCGCGTGGTTCAGCGCTCCGAAGACGTGCAGCTATTAACGGCACCATCGAGCGGGTGACGAGGAATGGAGAGCGGAGAAGGATGGAAGCGGCCCTAAACAACAACGAGCCGCTAGCGCCTTTCTCGCTCCCCGTGGAATGGAACGGCACGTGGAACAACCGATTACGGAGAGGGGGGGGGGGGGGAAAAGAAAAAAAAAGAGGAAAAGCTGCCTCCACGACATCACGATCGAGTGGGTACGGCGGTACTTATATTCCAGAGCAACACGATAGGTGTCGACTGAGATCGATCTCACCGGTCGTATGCACGAATAGCTGCTAACGGATCGCCTCCACTCACGCGTCGTGTGCTCGAGTTTTAACAGCCTAGATTAGAATCACGCTCGCAAGAGCATGGCGCGCTTGGGTGCTGCGGACCTCTAGAAGCTCAGTCTAACACCGCGGCAGTGTGCCAAATGGAGTCAAGAACAAATGAAGGTGAAGTAATTTGTGCTTTTACGAACGACGCCGTGCGTGCACGACAGAGGCGCGAGTATAATATCCTAACCGATGTTACTCGCGATGACGCGGGTGCGTGGTACGCCGGCTATCGCAGTGGAAAGGTTGACCAGCTCCTGCCGCACAAGACTTCTCACTTGATTTCAGCGGTAGTCTTTACGTTAGAGTTACAGAAGGTTATCGCCCGGCGGCGAAGAAAGGATAAGGCCAGACTCACGAAACCTATCACCGTGTCGTGTCCTTCGCTGGCTGTACGGTACGGCTTAGTTGTACATCTTAAGAAAAAAATATGGTATATACCTGATTAGAACGCGCTTTATCTCGGAGCTCCCCTTCCCATTCTTACGCATACCATACTACCTACGTGGAATTCACGCGTTACTACAACACGACGTCCAAAACGGCAATGCTGAACAAAAACGACGAATACGCGCCAACGATTCAAGTTAGATTTTGAGCAACGCATATAATAAGGTATTATAACGGATTTGTCAGATTTGATCAGCTTTCTTGCCACTATGATTCCATGCCATACCAGTGCACGTCGGCGTGAGCTGCGGATCTCCGGCGGCCCAATACCGAACTTCTACAAAGCACCGATTGAGAAAGCAAATCTCCAAACCTTTTCTCATTAGTGGAAGACAATCGGCGATATCCAGGTTTAAACCCCGAAATAGGAGAACACTCTCACTGGTGCGTACTACAGGACACGCAAATAAGCGGAAGAAAACAAACGCAGCTTCCGAGGGCGCGCACGCATCGTTTCGAGGTCTACCCGGAAACGCTTCATTTTCGCGCACGCAGCCACACTTCCTTCCTTTTGCCGCTCCTCTTCGGACGGCGGGTTACGAAACCGACGATCCCCACGCGCTTGTTGATTCTTGCTGCCCCCTCTCACTCCGTCGTCCAGTTCAGCCGCATGCGCGGGCCCCGACAATCAGCATTCATTCGCGCGCGCCGGCGGCCGTAATATGGGGGCTGACCACGACCAGAGTTCAACGCGAGAGGGAAAGAAGAGCCAGCTGTATCGTCACGCTGCTCCTCGCCACGGCAGGATGCCTAATGAAACACGCGCTCCAGTGCGCACGAACCACCCCCTCTCCTGACACGCTGGATAAGAAATGGCCGCGAGGAAGGCAAGGATGGCATCGATATGCCCGATGATAACGCCAGTAGGTGGCGAACGCGTGAAATTATTGCAGACTCATCGGAGAAGGAAAAACGATGCTCCGTGGATGTGCGACGCACAGGTGACGTCGAACGCAAAAGACGCGCCAGTGCCGCCGGCGGAAAGCCACTCCGAAGGGCCAATGATTACGCGGCCCTAGAAATACTTATTTTTGCCATACAAAGGTCCCATTTTCGCTCGATGAAAGTAAAGAGAAAAAAAAAAATAAACGGCAAAGCGCTCTAGTGCTTCTTTACGAAACATACTTTTAATTGTATCTGGGGTTTAACGTCCCAAAACCACGATATGATTGTGAGATACGCCGTGGTGGAGGGCTCCGGAAATTTCGACCACCTGGGGTTCTTTAACGTGCACCTAAATCTAAGTACACGGGCCTCAAACATTTTCGCCTCCATCGAAAACGCAGCCGCCGCGGCCGGGATTCCATCCCGCGACGTTTGGGTCAGCAGTTGAACGCCATAACTACTAGACCACCGTGGCGGGGCGTGAACGAGCGAGCGAGCGAGGAACTTTATTGTGGCGGGGCGCGAAACACACTTTTCATAACCGCAGAATTACTGCAGCGAAGCTTGCAATCCCCGAGCGGAGAACACGAGGCTATAATTTCGTTTTCGCCTCTCGTTCTGCCTGGAGGCATACATCAATCGAAAATGCGAGAAATAATTCCGCGAGGCTTTCCTTCGACGCAAATGAAAGGCAGGTGAGTTAAGAAAGCACAAGTTTGGATGAAAAGTTGACGGCCGGCGTTTCTTTCGTTTGCACAGGGGTGGAAAGGAAAGGGAAACCGATCTGCGCATGCTCAACGGAAGGCGAGTTGAACTCCAAGGGTCACACATGTCAAAACCACTATATGATAAATGAGACACGCTGTATTTATCGGAACTACGAGTTAATATTTACCACCTCAGGCTCTTTAACGTGCACCTAAATTTACTAAACCGAAGGCAAGTTCAACCCGTCAATCACAAATACGTAAGGCCTAGTCGAGAAGGATAACTGTATAAACGCATAGTGCAACGTAACGGAAAGCTGGCAACAACCGTGCAAACGTGAAAGTACTTGGTGTGCTATCATTCGCGTTAGCAAGCTTGCGTTTTAGTAACGTGAATCACTATGAAGTTGCTGAATTAATTTGCAGCCATTCCACTGAAGGTACTTAAGCATTCTCGCCGTACCGCAAAACACACCAAAACATGTTCTCACACAAAGTTGCGAAAGCACATCTTGTGCACGCAACACAGAGGAGAATGTCACGTACAGGCAAAACAAGAACCAAAATGACACTGCCCGCACGGCCAAAAGAAGAAAACCGCACATGAACAAGCTCCGAGGGCACGAGTACGACGCGGCACGTTCGTGCATGTCGCAACAGCGAAAGCCCCACGGAAAGCACGCTCGTCGTAACACCCAACAGGCGGTCAAGGCTTGCCACCCAGAGCGCACGTGAAAGGACGGGTTCACACTCCGAAGCGAAGAAGCCCCGCCGCTTTAATGAAAAGAGGCTCGAACAAACACGCTTGCGCGGCGTTACCCGTCGCCACCGCGCAGGGATACAGGCCCGGCCATTACAGAAACACACATGCCGACGCACTGCGCGAAGAACTATAAGGAACGCCTTCAGCTTTACCGACCACCGCCAACTAAATGAGGACGGCACCCGGCACAGGAATTTCATCACCGCGGTAGTCCATTACGGGGCCGAGTAAAGCGAAAAAAAGAAAATTAAAGGAAGTAAAGCGCAAGGAGACGCGTCACGCTGTCCTTTCAACGACGGAACGTCGCAGTGCCGTTACCGCATCGGCGTCCTCGGACAACGACACCAATGACAGGTCGCGACTCGGAAGGACGGGGACAACGGCTGCGCAACCAAACGGCAAAGAAGAACCCAATGACACTTGGAAGTAATAAGATTCTCTGGAAAAGCGCTCCTCTGACGCTTCGCCATTTCCCATTTCTTTTCTCGAACAGCAGGGGCGACGATGATCCCAAAAGGCTTCGCCACGCGGAAACGCCATAATCACATTTTTTTTTTCTTACCAACAAACGCTCGCGGAAGACTAACGGACGCTCGAATCAAGCCTGCGCGAAATCGATGCAACGCGCATCGCGGAGACACTTTCCGCGTTTCGGTTTGACTCGGACGCGTGTGTTGCCACACAGGCCAGGAGGGCACGCAGAACCAACGCCGGAGGCAGCATTGGCGTGGAAGTCGACGAGCGGCTTGCACAAGAAAGACACCGCTGCAGCCACCGCGGTGAAATTCGACGATGTCGTGAGAAAAAAAGGCGCCGCAGTTCCATCTCGAAGACAATGGCCGTGCTTCGCCTAACTTGCGCCGCCACTGTAAAAGAGCCGGCTTACAGCAAGGAAGGGAGCGAGCCCATCAATTTAACCCCAATCAAAGCGCAACGTAGTAGCAAGCACGCAAACCACGAACGCCGGCAGGGAACGCAGCAGGCTTCAAGCGAATCGACACGGGACACGGTGGCTGCTGTGCTCATATGCAGGTGACCCGGCTACAGCTGACCGCACGCAGAGAATGTTTAACCGCCGAGAAATCACGCTATGAAAGCAGACGGGGATGCAGTAAGATTAAAGGTTAGGGCCGCAGGCTTTGCAGCAACGCTGAATGCCGTGGGAACATTCAAGAGCAGGCGACCGAAATTGCACAGCCGAATCCGGGAGGCTAGAACAGCGGATATGCACGGCTTGCAAAACTCGCGCTAAGATTCAAATTCAAGAAAAAAAAAAAAAAGAAACGCCATGCCTACGACTGCTTATACTGTTAGCTACTTCGAAATACGGTAGCAACGGTACCAAGCGCCCACACAAATGAACGTCACACACACCACGTGCGTCCATGCAACCTACATGCAAATCCAGAGATATTCGTCGAGCAACCGGTCCACCGGTCCAACAGTTTTGAAGGGAATATCCGCACTATCCTCGGCGACTTCGCGCGCATGGCTTTTCTTTATCTCCTGTACGGGCATTCCAAAGAGGAGCCGTAGGCAGAGACTACAATTAGAAGAAAAAAAAAAAAAAAAACCGTCGCTTACCTCACGGTCCTCAATTGCTCGCAAGCGGAGCTACTGTCGACGGTGCGACAACAGTTTCATCAAATCACACTCACACGACGGACCTTTCGATTGGGCATAAAGAAATAAAGACAAGTCAAATAGAGAACCTTTGTAAATGTAGACGAAATCAATCCAGATAAGCTCAAAAAAGAGAGCTTGCTAGCGAACGAGGGAAAACAAGTCAAATTTGCCTCACCCCGAGAATCGCCATGAGTAGACTTCGGTAATGCTGCAAGCTCGTGCAACTTACACGGCTGGCGTGCTAGAAATTGCAGTGGCTCGACAGGCACTACGCAAACTGAGCGTCAGCTTCCATAAGAGCGGCCAAGCAAATTTATACTAGCCGACATTAGCCTTCCTTTAGCCAACCCTAGAAGACAGCCAATGGTAAACGTCACTTTGCCAACGTTAACTATGAGTAAACAACGCCTAACAACACTAGCCAACGCTATATAGCAGAGGTCGCTAACCATTGCTGGTAGTGTGCAAGTAAGTCGGCAGGCCAGAGCACCCTTCAACGTTCACCACTCGTTCAAAATCGAGGGGAAGAAGGCACTAGGATACGTACTCGCACATGGTACAGCTACTTGTCGTGGCAAGTGTAGTGTATTAAATGATACCGTCCAAAAATGCAGTCTCGGGGGGACACCTCTGTCGCCATCTCCTCGCCAGTTCAACCTCTTCAGGATCTGCCCACTTGCGTTACGAACGGGGGACGCACTATTTTCTGAGGAAGATTGCACCAGGGTATTGGCACATACATAATATATGGTATCGCACAGGCATCGTATTTGTTCAATAAGGATGTTAGCAATGGGGCCCATAAGAAACGTATTTACCATTATTAAAGCGGAAAGCCTTAGATGTCTCATCAAATGCGAAAATTAACCGTCAACACATGACGCCATCACGACGTCACAGATAAAGAATGTGTGACGTCACACGATGACATCATCACACGACATCATCGCTTGGTCATAGGTGGGCTGATCACGGAGGCAATGCAAAACCGGGTGAGGTGCAGAAAGTTTTCGAGGGGGGGAGTACCAATACATCGACTGAGAAGAAAACAAGATTGCTTTTGCCTTCGAGTCGTCCTAGGGGAATGCATTAAGGGACCTTGTCTTTTTCTTTTTTTTAAAATAAAGAATCAGGAAGCGTGTACGACGGCTGGAAAAGGCAGCGGCATAGCGAGACCGTTGCCTTATAGAAGGCTCGCCGCAGAGGGCTTCTGGGCCACTGCGTTGCTGTCGCTACCGTTACTACACCGAGCCAGAGAGCTGGAACGGTGTGAAAAGCAGTAGCTTGCGCGCACCGACATCGCGAACGGTCAACGCCACTGCTACTTCTCACTCGTCGTTATTTCCTCAACGAGGCAGGCCCTTTCAGAACTTCCTTTCGCATGACAGCGTTCGCGTAACCAGGGCAGCTATTTGTCGCGCAGAGCGTAACCACCATAGCATTACACTCGATCCAAGGGCGTGGGAGGCGGCGACTTTCAGAGTAACACCGCTACACCGTGTTGTGAGATACTGCACAAACCACCTCTCATCGTGCTTTCGTTGCTTCGGAACATTCGACAATGACTGCCAAGCCCGTGAATACACCTTCAGTGCCATGAAGATTATAGCGTGTTCAAGGGAAAAGCTTTGCTAGAATTATGTTTACCCGAGCAGCAGGCGCTCACTTCGATAGTCTTAAGAACGAACTCGAGGCGTAATGACCCAGCAGAACACAAGTGCCTAACGCGAGTTATCTCTAAGAAAAAAAAAAGCAAAAAGAAAAAGCCGGCACAGGTCAAGCTTAAGAAAGAAGGTCGACCGCGGTTCACAGACACTCGGGCGCACCGACTCTCACTTCCTCTATCCATTGTGTAACCGACAGGAAAGCAAGACCAAGCAGATGATGCAGAAAAAAACAAAAAGCTAACGTCGCCTCCGTGCAATTCAGTTACAATGCAGTCGTGAAAACTGCGGTGGGCGTAGCTTTGGTACAACACTGGCGCAGCACGCACGATAGCATAACAAGGCGTAATAAAGCGCAGGGCGCACGCTGAGAACCAGCGCGTCGCCCACACTAGGCTGAAAGCATAACACACGCACAGTCCACACATGCGCCGCGCATCACTTAACCACTTTTACAAAGATAAACACCTCCTCGAGAAGGGGGGCAGCACAAGAGCAACAGGGTCAACAGACCTCGTTGACCGACTCGTCGTTGAGGAAACAGGAATGCAAAATTTCCGTCCACACCTCCGCTTAGGTTTAAATGGATCATGTAACGGGAAGAAGCTATAGATGTCTATGTAAGCGACGACACAGTATTTTCTGATAGAGCCACCCATTCTCTCACGCGTATTTTTTTTTTTTTGCTTTGTCTTTCCCAATTATACATATCGCTCGAACATGATCCCTGGAGCTCTCGCGCTACTTCGCCCGAATATCAGTATACACCTGGACAAGCGATCACAATTAGGGAACGCGGGAAAGGCTGTGCAAAGGTAAGTAGCTTCCATTAATGACTATAGGCTAATAATACTCAGTATTGTTTCTCACAAGCGATTGTGCGGGTCGGCAGTATATACAAGTCAGGTACGCCTGATGTTCGGAACACCATCCGGCAAATAGGTAACCAAAGACATTGTCTTAAGCGCCGCGTAGAGAAATCAGGAAGGGAGGACTTGGAGTTCGCTAACGCTTCGCGGTATAGACCCGATGGGCGCGCAATGTAGTACAGGGAGTGTCCCACAACCCAAGTACGGACATCGTTTTGCCCTTTCCGAGATCTGCGCAGAGTATCGTTGCACAGGGCATTGTTCCCGACGTTGTCACGAATCGGCGCGCAGACAGCCCAATGCGACACGCAACCGAACAATCCGACCGCGGTCAGGCGCACCGGAAATTCTCGCGCACAACGAAGACCTACACCTGCCGGCTTGCAGGAATAGTGTCTTGACTGAAACCGCCATCCTCCAAACCGGTGCAGACGCACCGGACAGTACAGCTACGACAACAGTTACTTACATAGTACCGCGACCAAACACAAGACCTGCTGAGCTATATCTAGAAACCAGAGTCCACGAACTTTCTTTGTTTTAGCCTTAATCGCCGACGGTCTCATTTCGCTACAGCTGGGCCCCGAGAAAGGGCCATTCCGGCAGCCGCCGTTGAATCGGCGTAGCACGTCCCGACCAGAGAACGGTCGATCAGAAGTGACGCGAGCAGAGAAGCCAGTTTAGATGAACGGCCTTTGTTGTGTGCGAAGTTAAAACGGCGGGACGAGCGGCTGCTTATACAAGGACCAGAGCGCGCCCCATGCAGTGCGTGGAAGGCCGCTCTTTCATATTGGTATTCCCGAGGGGGCAATCCTTTTAGGCGTAATGCGACGCAGCTCAATCGGCGGCAGTACGACTAAAGCGCAGGTCGCCGCGCCCACTGCGCTCCGCTACTTCCGCACGCCCCCGAGTGCAGACGCGGCGGCGGAAGCTTGAACATCACCCACCTCGGCCCTGTTCCCAGGCAGTGAGAGAGCGTCGCGGACGATGACGAGGCATGCAACACGGGTCCCTCTCTTTCTCGTGTGCGTATGACTGTACTGCGAGAACGGGCCCATATGCTACTACCTGCGCCACACACGCTATCCGCACAGTCGATGGTCAACTTCCACAGGCAGCGGACACGGAAATTACGCGGACTGCGCCAGCGTCCGAAGATGCCACCTCGAGGTAGTTTGAACATAGCATGCCGTTCGACCACGCGCTGCTTAATAGGCAGCACGTACTTCAGACTGCACAACCTTATGCGCATGTCGATGTTAAGAGCATACAAAGCCGCATTACTGAGTCAAGAGACATGGATGACTCGGGTTTCTGCAATTCCTTTCGAAAACATGTACAATTTCATTGACTGCATAACAGCAATGTTAAGCATATTACCTAACACGCCGGGCTTGTTAAATCACACCTAAACCAAGATGTTGCGGGCAACGCCGGATTAGCTGTAATTACTGCCTCACACCAGTTGTGTGAGCTGACGTTTCTTCCGACCCGTAGCCGCTTGAAGGGAGTAACGCTGCAGGCTTAAAACGGTTGCACTCCTAGCAAAACGACAAATTAGCAACATATCGGGGTGGGGGGGTAGGGGGGTATAGGACAACTGCGGATGGAGATAATTTTTATCGAAGCCGCCAATCGGAAGGAACCGCCACGGATTTCCGCGTACCCAGTTGAGCTGCTCGGCATTTCCTGCGTCTCTGCTTGGAGTTGGTACACTTTCTCAGCATAGTCGACTAGAATGCAAAACTGAACCAGTGGCACGTGGAAAAACGTTACGATGCAAAATAAAACATCCCTGACTACAGTAAAAATGAGGGCGTAACAATGACATTTTCGCGCGCGCACCTTCTGTTCTCCGGACGGCTAAAAAAAGCCGTCAGAAAACTATAGCATTTTACAGGGAACTATGGCGTAAAAATACACGGCCGCACGTTCCTGGCCACGCGCATGCCTTACACGGCTGTGAGGAAGCTACAGCGAACAAATATGCGAACAGTTAAATGAACGAAGGAAGGCAGGAAAACCATTCTTCCTCGGCGGGCAAACGACACCCATTCGCGTATTCCTCCGACGTCCAATCAAAGCGGCTCCGTACACAGCGTACGCAGCACGACACGCGAATCGCATTCGGGCCCATCCCATTCACGGTCGGGCTGCTATACATGACCCGAGAACAGGCGCACGCAGGAGCGAAAAACGAGGCGACTCCCTCCCGCGGCGACGGCCACGTCCGTCACAAGTCTGACGTGGAAGGACCACGGACGATGTCCGAGCACGACCACCCAAAAAGAGGGGGCGCGTCACGAACAGAGACAAAGGCGGCAAGGACGACGCCACGTCAAGGAGCCCAGGCGCGCCCAAAGAAGAAGCGCGACGCACCCCGTAGTCAGAAAAGCCGGCGTTTGCCGACGCGCGCATGACACGGAAGAATACCGCAAACCAGCATTCCGCGCTCATTCCGGTCAGAATGAGAATTACGCGGAGTACGCCCCAGCGCTACATTTCCGAGACCGGCACCGGGTGTCCGGTTGTTTTCCTTCGGCCAGTAAAGAAGGATGGAGAGAAATGACTGAAATAAAGAATAAAAGCTTTCAGGCGGGTTCCAAAAGCATTCGAGGAGCGCCGTACGACCACCAAGCTTTCTTTCTTGTCGGAGAAAGTGCCATCCCGGTCGCCTATTTTCGCTTCACGAGGCGACCGCGCGCGACAAACGACCCGCCGTTATGCAATACGGTGAGCCTCGTGACGGCATTCTGTCCACAAACGTCGTCCCGGAAGCACGACAAGGACCCCCACGAGATGCAACCTAGACGGTCTACATAATTGTTAAAAAGACGTCGACAAGGACTTTTAAGTCGGAATAGAAAATTACGCGTCTTAAATACTTCGGAAGTAACAATCTTACCATTAGAAGACAAGAAAACGCGCATAAACACAATAATAAACAGTCGAATGACACCAGAAACAGATCACGTTGGTGTCTTTGCTGCACTCGATTTCATGACACGCAATATCCATAAATCTATAAAGTGACACCTTAGAATAGGAATGCCTCGGCATATGTGTCGAAGGAATGTCAAACTAAAGCAAACACGACGTGCTTGTCACACGTTAATCAGCACAGATTGTCTGCGATGCTCGCTGCTCCCATACGTTGCCTCAGAGAAACACGTGGCCATAACAGCTGAACAACGTCGTTAACCTAGGATAGATGCTGCGCGCGTTGTAGTACGTGCATCAGAATTTGGAACAACCGACACAGAAAAACGAGAGCCCTTCTCACACCGCGGGTTTCAACCGCCAGCGCATGAAGGAACGCGTCACTGGCTACGCGGCGGCGGCCGCTATAAAAGCGTGACACGATAGTGAAACGTCGAGGGCGGACTCGAACACGCGCAAAGCATTCGCCATATTACACGGCAGTGGAAGTGCGTGATTACACACTGCGAAGGCTCATCGGTGAGCCTGGCCAACAGGTAGGACTCCGCTGTCACCGCCGAAGAAGCAGCGTCGACGCTGCGCAAACAAAGACTTCGTGCCGCTGCTGCCCTATCATCGCACCTGGCCCGGCTCTCTCGCGCACGCTTCCTCCCGAGGCGAACAGCAGACGAACATGCCTCCGCGAGCCGATGACGCAAGATCGTGTTGAGCCGTCCACACACCCACGTCGGTCGTGATTACGGACCAGAGCGGACACCGGGCATGATTCGCATTCCTCGGCGGGCCGGCAGAGGGCGCTCACAGAGCGGCATTCGAAAGACGACAGGCAGAGAATACCGCGAGACTGACATTTCCAAGCAGAGGAATCGGGAACCAGAGCTGTCAATTACAGTTTTCTTTTTTAAGGCAGGCCAATATCGTGAACCAATACTTTTCGTCGACACGAAACGCTCCAGCCCTCGAGCAACGCCGCTATGCGGCGGATAGAGCTAGAATAAGAACAGGAGTGCATACGGTGAAGACGTCAAATATACAACGGGTGGCATAGAACACCGCTACCTGCATGGTTAGCACGATTTGCCAGGTTAGATCAATCCGCGGAATGGGCTAGAGGTGTGCACGGGCTCCGGGTAGCCCGAAAGCCCGAGCCCGAACCGGCCCGCGGGCCGGGCTCGGGCGGGCCGACGTACTTCACCTCGGGCCCGGGCCGGCTCGGGCTGCTTGGAGCTTTATCGGGCCGGCTCGGGCTCGGCGCAAAGCCCGACTCAAGCCCGAAATATAGAGAATGAGCGGGAAGGGTTTTCCAGCACGCATACAGCGCCTCTTCCGCGACCCGCCCTTTAACCGCTTTTTCCTTTCCATTCGCCACTTTAAACAAAGGGGAGCAGGTAAAGCACTGCCTCTGTTGCACTGCGACAAATAGAGAAGTAGCACCGCCTGAGCTAGTGACGGCGCCACGCGACTGTTCCGCGTTAGAGGCCAAATCCCATATGAGTGAAAATGCACGCGACAGCGACGAGCGACCCGACGTAGATCGCCTTCGTGCAAGCTTACGCTTGCATTGGCATACCCCATACACGTGACAGCTTTGGCGAGCGAACTCCATTGTTGCTGGCATGTGGCCCTCTACTTGTATAGCAAAAGTACCGCGAACAGTCACTATTAGAGACTGTTCGTCGTGTGTCGTTTGGTCATATTCGATATTCTCAATAAAATGCCAAATTACCGGAAAACGATGTTTTGTTTTCGCAGCGAACCTTCAAAAAGCCGGGCCGGGCCGGGCCCGGGATTGTGTTTTCGTACGCCGGGCCGGGCCGGGCGGGCTCGCAGCCCTTTGCCGTCGGGCTCGGGCGGGCCTTCGACAAAGTCAGCGGGCCCGGGCCGGGCTCGGGCTCGGAAATACGGCCCGTGCACAGCTCTAGAATGGGCCCCTTCTTTCTTTATTTGTCTCTCTCGCTCTCTTTTTTTGCCATTTGCGTTGCACTATACTGTGTTGACCAACCGTGACCAGCAGGTTACCGGAATCCTTGAGAGAGAGAGAGAGAGAGAGAGAGAGAGAGAGAGAGAGAGAGAGAGAGAGAGAGAAACGAAAAAAAAAGAGAACTTTATGCGGTACGTTTGACGAGTTCTAGCTTACTTCGAAGGAACCTGCGAAGAAACTTATAAATAACTTGAGAATGAGCTACGCTAAGATCAATGGGAAGGAAAATGATGCCCGTAAGTTTAACTGAAAGGGAGAGTATGGTGTGAATTAAGAGAACTGGTGTAGCTGACGCGAAAGTCGAGAGTAAAACAGAGCATGCAAATGACATTGGTGGAGGTTTCGGGGGACGAAATGTCGGTGTGAGCGTCGTAGACGCCAGACAGTTCCGCGGCACGTTGAAGGAGTCCTGACAGAAAAATTTTCGCCCCGCGTTTTTTTGCTGCAATGTGTTGCTGGGGGCCTGTTAGTCATAACACGGCACATCGTTTGCTGCAGCGCGCGACAGATAATTACAAGCTCCTCATTACCGACACAGCCTCAGTTTCGGTTTGACAGAGCTCCAAAAACGACAAGCCGCCGGGTGCAACTATCACCACCTAGCGAGTGAAACGCTCGGTCACGTGAGCACACAGAACAGTGACGCATTTCCGCGCGGTCTGTCGTCGTCGGGCTCATCGTCGTCTGATGGCGACGATTTTCTTGCGGCGGGGATGGAAGGAATTTTCGACATGGCGAATCACTTCAGGTTTGACCCGCTGGCGAGGAGCGATTCTTCTGGAAGCGCGTCAAAACAGAAATGGCGGCTACGACGTCATCGTAACTTGTACCGGCTGCAACGGTTACGTAGGGGAAGTAGGGGGGGTCACCTCGGGTCACCTCCGAGGGTGTCAATGCACCAGGTGCCGCCTATAATGCTGGATCGCGCTCGCGAACTTCAAAATTCATATAAAATACCTTCCAAGCTTTATTCGCTGTCGATATTTTGCAGATGGTACACGCACGTACACGGGAATCGATCCAGCAGGCTATCTCGGCCGCGAAATTTTGTGTCAGTACCCCTTTGAGAAGCCAGCACGTGTTTGCACGAGGCACCCAGGAAAAAAAGGGTGTCGGAGGCGATCGGGGGGGGCAACCCGAGTCGACAGCCGCAACGCAAAGAGACCGGCGAGGAGAACAAAGGCGAGTGATGCACCTCTCCGACACGGGGAAGAAAAACAAACATCCGCGTCGCGCGCGCACGCACAAACAGGTGGGCGCCCACGGCAAACGGTGGTGCGGCCGCTAACAACAAAGGCCTCGACGGTACGGCCACCGGCAACCTCAGGCGCGACGATCGATGCGCCAAAGGGGGTCGGCCGGTCGCGCTTGCGGCCTGAATGTCCAACGAGACGGAATGTACAACGAGACTGAATGTCCAATAGTGGACATTCAGTCTCGTTGGACATTTCGTCTCGTTGTACATTCCGTCTCGGTTGGACATTTAGTCTCGTTGGACATACAGTCTCGTTGGACATTCCGTCTCGGTTGGACATTCAGTCTCGTTGGACATGCAGTCTCGTTGGACATTTAGTCTCGGTTGGACATTCCGTCTCGTTGGACATTCCGTCCCGGTCACAAATTTCACTTTTCCGTTTTCGTTCCTCACATCCCAATATTTGCTGTGAAAATTTTCCGAATGTGCCCTAACAGAGAGAAAGCGCAAAGACACGAGGGAATAAAATAAGGACCCAAGACGCAAAAAAGAAATATTTAAAAATAAGAAAAAAATATTTAAAGAACTCCCTTTTGCACCCGTTTTCTCGTGTTCATATAACTTGGTGCCTTTTCAACAAATCGAGTTGAAAGTTTGCGCTTTTCATGATTTTGTTATGTGCGTCATCCCTAAAAATATGTACCTGTAACTTTAGCACAGTTTAACAATTATGCAAAACCAAATAGCCCGGTACCTCACCTTGTTGAGTAATCGATTAGCTTTCAGTTTTTTCTCCGTAATCCGTTAGTTTTTTTAAAAGTAATTGTAATCGCTGACGCTCTTTCACTGTAATGCGTACAAGTCTGTTCCCGAACCAGTTTTCTTTTTTTTCACTTGAGCTTCACAGCACTAATATCGACGTCATTGGAAGAGTAATAGAAAAGCTCGTGTTCAGGCCGGTTCTGAAAAGTCCTCAAATGATTTTAAGCATCATAAAAACGGTTTTATTGTCGCCAACGATTACCTGTATGCTATGTGTTGTAATGAAAAATTATTCACGCGAAGCACTGCAAAACGCGAACAAGATTGGCTACTTCGGCAATAAGCTCAGAAAAAATGAGCAGTTCGCAGCGGATGGCCTGATGCTCTCTTGACTGGCCCAGTGCAGCGGAGCTGTAGGTCACCGCTCATTGCACGTCACGCTAATGGGGTGTGACGTCCCTAAAACTTTCTTTACGCTTCCTACACAGTGACGTCGGTGTCAGTCGCGCTAGCGATGGGTCTCGATCGCGAGAATGAGCATTTATACAGATTTTGGAAGTGAATTAAATATATTCTAAACGTTTGCTGCGTGCAATACTTCGTGCTGAGCGTCCTTGCTTACAGAGAAAGCCAACAGCAGGCTTTTATAGCCTCAAAATTTGGTGACACCACCTCTTTAACGGCATAGTCTTTCCTAGACCGGCCTGCAGTTCTCTTGTAGCCGAAATGCCATGACATGTTTCCATCAAGGTAGTCAAAACTAAAACTGATATCCCACACTCAGCATGCTTCATAATCATTTCGTGGTTCTGGCGCGTAAAACCCAAGAATTTAATTTTAGAGGAAAATTTCCTCCCTAGCTTCTTCGACCCGCATTCTTTAAGAGGAAAGAAGAATTGTTCTAGGGGCTCGTAGAAAACCGACAATCAAGCCAAGGAAAGCATAGGTACGTTATTTGTTGATGTTTTTTAACTGTAGTGTAACGAATATGACCTAAATTGAAAGGACTTAAATGGCACGAAAAAGCACACTTTCTTTCGGTGCGATTCGAACCCACAACTTTCGCATTACGCGTCTGATGCTCTAACAATTAAGCTACGACGGAGGGCGCTCCCTCGTCCACTTTGTTGGGTATTTACGCGAGCTTGATCCTTGGGAGTGTTAGCAAGCACAAATCGTCGCCGTAATTATAAGGTTGCGGGTTCGGATCCCACTGATGGAAAGGGTGTTTTTTCGTCTACTTGGAATCCTTTGACTATTGGTTATAATTATTACATCGCAGTTAAAAAAAAGCAACAAATAATGTCCCCAATGTTTTATTTGGCTTAATTGGCTGTTGGCTTTCTAACAAATAACTGAGTCCCTCGAACTATTCTTCTTTCGCACTTTCATAGCAAGGGCTTCGTCCTGCCTCGTGACGCTTTCTGGCAAAAATAGTGTTTCACACTCGCCGCCTTAGCTACGAGTGGCGCTGGTAACGCTCTCAGGGATTAAACGCAGATAGATACCGCACAGAGTGGACGAGGGAGCGCCCCCTCTCGTAATCTTTTAAGGGGCTGTGATATCCGATTTATGATAAACAGGAACAGCAAAGTATGCAAACAAACAAAATAAAGCAATAAAAAAATTAACATATTCAACATACATATGAAAACTAAAAATACAAAATAGAAATAAAACTAACAAAACTTGTAATTATGATAAATGCAGTAAAGCGAATACGGAAACAAAAATACGACGCCCGACGCCACAGTAAGTCAATATTTGCAAAACGCACAAAAAAATGCGACCTTCCGTTAGGCTATCTTAACCCAATGAATCAGTTGTCTGAGAAATTTCAAACGAGGGCACGTTTATCTCTTCTAAATTGGACATTCCGTCTCGTTGTACATTCAGTCTCGTTGGACATTCCGTCTCGGTTGTACATTCCGTCTCGTTGGACATTCCGTCTCGTTGGACATTCCGTCTCGGTTGGACGTTCAGTCTCGTTGGACATTCAGTCTCGATGGACATTCCGTCTCGGTTGGACATTCCGTCTCGTTGGACATTCAGTCTCGCCGGTCACGTGACCCATTGGACATTCAGTCTCGTTGTACATTCCGTCTCGTTGGACATTCAGGCTCTGAATCGGCCGGTCGGTCGGACGGACGGAGAGAGACGCGCCAGTGGCCGGAACGGACGGAGCGTGATCCAGGAAGCGCGCGCGCTACCGCAGAGCAATGATGCGCGCAGTCGTCATCGCCCCCGCTCTTATTCCTTTTTTTTTGTTTTTCGCCAGTGCGCTTCTACGGGTCCGGCGGAGACAAACGGCCGCCGGCACCGACGTGAGCACCAGCGCTGGTCACGCCGGAAGGAAGAAAGCTTACGCCGGGAGCACCGTGAGAAAACGAATCGCTGTCTCTCAGAGACAGCCTGCTGCATGGCGGGACATTCAGCAGAGTCCATTAGCGTACTCGCCTCTTCCGCGGAAGAGGCATATCGACAACGCGTAGCGCACCCGAGGTGTAGGCGTAAATTGCACAAACCAGATTCGGGCAACGAGGACATGAGAAAATAGAGGGCAGGACCAGTGTCCATACAGATCGGATAAACAGATTGACCGCGCTGGTTGCTCTTTCCGAGAAAAAGGTACCTGGAAAACCGGAACTGCTTAATTGAGCGCTCTATTCTTACACGACCGACGGCACTTGAGGCACGTATTCGTACATCGTTGCATAATCTGCCCCTCTTCGAGCACCAAGTAGAGAGCGTTTTGGTAAACAGACTAGCGTCACAAGCTTAATAACTACGCGGGAGGACGCCGACCGCTTCGTGACGGGTTTATGCAACTTCGCCGCCGCCGTGCTTCACCTCCGCAGCCAAACGAAGCAACTTCCTCGTCACCAGTGCGTGAGAACGAGCACGATAGCGAGCGTGCATTTGCACGCCGGACGACCTCCAATGTCGAGGAGAAAACGTGCGCCATTCCGCAATCTCTATTCATTCCCCACACGGCTAAGGTGAACAGGGCAAATCGTTAATTATATATACACGAAAAAAAAAAAAATCCTATGGGAAAGAAACGCTTCAATCGGCTGCTCTTGTGATTGTTTCGCGAGAGCTTGAACATGAGTGTTTTAAGCACAAGATGCGTGGCCCTTCACGATATACGTAAATGCGCAGCCGCATCATCGGACTGTGTATCTATTTTCTGTCCTTTAATACGACGCAAGCCACATAGCAGCGCGATCTTTAACGCCGCGAAAGGTTAACGAGTCCTGATCAAGTTTCATGGTTGCCTAAGAAGTTATATTTGTGGACTTTATGCAGTTGATCGGCATAATAATAATATCTGGGGTTTAACGTCCCAAAACCACGCTATGATTATGAGAGACGCCGTAGTGGAGGGCTCCGGAAATTTCGACCACCTGGGGTTCTTTAACGTGCACCTAAATCTAAGTACACGGGCCTCAAACATTTTCGCCTCCATCGAAAATGCAGCCGCCGCGGCCGGGATTCGATCCCGCGACCTTCGGGTCAGCAGCCGAGCGCCATAGCCACTAGACCACCGTGGCGGGTGCAGTTGATCGGCAGGAGACCCACCGCTTCACAGAACGCACGCCATCAAAGAGATTAATTCTTACAGCAAATAATACGTAGTTCACAAAGGGGAAGTACGAAGCCTATGCTCTAATTTGTATGACGACACATTAACCGTTATACAGCTTAGTGGGTCGACAAGATGGCGGGAGCGGACATAAATAATAACTGTTAAAGTACTAAGTGCCAAAACCACAATATGGTTATGAGACGCTGCATAGTGGGGACTCCGAATTGATCTCGACGACCCGAAGTTCTTTAACGTGCACGTAAATCTAAGTACACGGGTGTTCTTGCATTTCGCCCCTATAGAAATGAAGCCGCCGTTACCGGAAATCGAACCCACGTCCACGAGCTTAGCAGAGCGACAGCTTCCGTGCTAAGTTGCACACGGCGGGTGGGAGCGGGCAGAGGAGATTGACAGATGCAGCGAACACGGAGAGAGGCGGTTTCAGGTTCGTGCTATGACCAACTCCCATGGAAAAAGAATAAATGTGGGGCCGTTTTATCTTCACTTGTGCAATGAACAGCCGTAAATATCGCGTGTTTACAAGAATATGTATACCTATAGGCTAACTACTAACAGGAGCGCAAAGTCACTCAATAAAGGAAATTCCCCGAGGAATAAGAATGGACTGGAGCGCATTCGGCCGGCACCGCGGCACTCTTAAATAATGTCAGGAAATATGCCACTGTCATTAAAAGCGGAAAAATATACAATCACCACATACTGCCAGTTCTAACATATGGGGCTCAAACTTGGAGGATAAACAAAGCGACTAGAGAAAATAACGCGTCGTGCAATGGAATGGAAAATGATAGGAGTATAACATTAAGAGATCGGAGGACGGCAGAACTGGCCAGAAAACAAACAGGGGTATAGATATATCTTAGCTGACATCAAGCGAAAGGACAGGACACCGATGGAGCAACCGAATGGCTACCAGGGGATGGGAAACGTAGTCGAGGAAGGCCGAGAGTCGGGTGGAGTTCGCAGGGATAAAATGGAATCAGCTTGCACAGGATAGGGTAAACTGGAAGGTCATCGGCAGAGGCCTTCGTATTGCAGGGGACTCAAACAGGCTGAGAATGATGGAGCTATTCACGTCAGCCGTACGTAGGGCTTCTTCAAAGTTAGCTTTACTACCGTCGTTACGGCGCATCGCGTTCGTAAAGCCAGCGCGCAAGAATCACTTTTCGAAACGAACGCGAAAGGCGCTGCAGCGTCTAGACTACAGTAGCACAATATAAATCAATCAAGACCGAAA
This sequence comes from Rhipicephalus sanguineus, assembly GCF_013339695.2. Classification (NCBI taxonomy): domain Eukaryota; kingdom Metazoa; phylum Arthropoda; class Arachnida; order Ixodida; family Ixodidae; genus Rhipicephalus; species Rhipicephalus sanguineus. The sequence continues at coordinate 26,574,405 of NC_051177.1, read as the reverse complement.
TATAAAAATGAAAAGCACGCGACTCGAAGCCCGTTGCTCGTGCTCCTTCCGGCACAATAGACGGACTGGCGCTTCCGGCGCCGAAACAACGGAGATGACAGCGTACACGGGGGAGGAGCGAGCGCGCACGTCGCTCAGCAATGACGTGGAAAGAGAACGAACGGAAAAGCCACCGGCAACGAAATGCGCGAGGCCGTATGCACCAAGCGTGGTCCATGAGAAGGTGGCAAGGTCGAAAAGCGCAGGCGGTGTGTTTGCCGCCGTACCGTGAACCTCACCACCAAGTGTTCGCGGGCATTGCGAGACGCGACTCGAGCTGCGTCAGCTTCTTCCGCCTCCCTAGGTGAAGGTGACACACTCACGCCAACTTTACTGCATAATCGGTACGGGGGAAAACGTGCAGCCTTGCGAAATGAACGAGAATGTGCCCAGCCACGACTAGGTGCTTATTATGAACTGTTTTTGTGCGCATGGTCTGGTACCACTGCGATTGCCTCACGTGAAGCCATGAGAAAAGGGGCTTGGTGATGATGATGACGGCAACAACAGCAACAAGTACAGCAGCAGCAACAACGACGACAACAACATCGGCAGTTTTACGTGCCGAAACCACGATATGATTATGAGGCACGCTATAGTGAAGACCTCTAGCATGTCGCCTCCATCGAAATGCGACCGCCGCGGCCGGGATCGACACCGCGACTTTCGGCTCAGCAGTCGAGCACGCTTCTGGTACTCTAGTTTATTAACGAAGGCTGTACCAGAGGATAACTCTCAGGACTACGGAAAAGGCCTTCACTAAATGATCGAACACAGACCATCAAAAAAGCTATGCCAGAAGGCATGCCAAGTAAAAAAGGCCTGCAGGTCATGGATGCAAATGCAAAGGGGCCTGCCGAAGCAGACTGCGTCAGGTCGCGTAAGTAAAAACACTACCTTTGCGAAATAAATCCAGTGGGCGTTAGGGAAATCGCAAGTGGCGGGCTTCCAGCGCCGCAAGAGTGAAACGATTTTAATTAAGCAGCTCCAATCATGCATCACGTCGGCAACAGCGCGATGACGTAACGAAGCTCGGTGGACAGATTCTAGGCGCACATTGTAACGCAACCTGGTAATGCTCAATTGAAATCAATAATCTGGAACACCCAGCGCTATCGCACATCTAAAGCGCAGTTTATGAGTTCACTTAACGACTTCTTGAAAAACCCGGCCTAAGTGAATACGTGGAATAAAATGTGCCGGACGAAAAAGAAAAAAAAAAAAAAGCGAGAGAGAGAGTCCGAAGTGATTTTCTCTTAAAACGCCTTTCACAAATAAACTTCTGAAGCTCCGCGCTCCGTTTCCCTCGCATGCGAGTGCGCCGTGGGCGAGTTTTAGGAATGGGGTTCGCCTAAGAACCCGCTAGATCAGAGCATTCTTTTACCTCGCGTTTGATTACTCAAAATTCTCACTTAGCGCAGCCTGCAGTAAAGCATTAATGCAGTTTCTACCACTTTTACCATCGATTTTCTGACACCCTGTGACTGGTGCGCCCAAGTCGCTTTTGCGTCAATAAAACCGAGCTAAACATACAATAAGGTATATGGTAGACTGACGTGAGTATAGCGTTTATGAAAGCTTAAGCGTATTAATATATAACGGATAGTCCCGCAAATACCTTACCAATCATTTGGTTACTATGTCAACTAAGGTTTCACGTAAATTACATTCCAGTTCTCTTCCCTGGAATGTGTTCTCCACGGCCAGAAGTAAAGGTGAGCGTGTTCTAGTTAAAATAATTGTTTGGGTTTTACGTCCCAAAACCACGATATGAAGGACGCCGTAGTGGAGTGTTCTGGAAATTTCAACTATATACCTGGGGTTCTTAAACATGCACCTAAATGTAATTACACGGGCCTCTAGCACTTCCCTTCGCCTACACCGAAATGCGGCAGCCGCGGAAGAGGTTCGATCCCACGACCTTCGGGTCAGCACTCGAGCACCATAACCACTAGACCACCGCGGCGGGTGTGTTGTTCTAGTTTTCTGTAACGTCGAGCGACAGGGTTAATGCATGAAGGATGATATCGCGATCATTCCTGAGAGGTCATTCCAACGACATCGAATGTGAAAACTAACAGATAGATCTTCAAGTTTCTCTAATTCCTATACACTGATCCATTACAAACTGCAAAACACGCAGCCGCCCTTCCGGTCACATTAATCCTTCAACATGAGAAATTGCTCCAGCAAGGAAAGCTCGACGCAATCAATCACTGTCAACGTGCTCGAGCAATGTGGGCGATTCTGCATACCGCACGTATGATATCTGATCCCATCACAATACGGCCTCGGTTGCCATCGCAATAAAAAAGAAGCAGGGCGTCTTGAAGCCTCCGCAACTAAGGATGCGCTGCCTCGCTCGACGCAACAGTTGACGCTCTACCGCTTGTCTCGCTCAAACAACGTTCCCACATGCGTTCCGCGACTTCCAAACTGCGATGCCCAACGAGTGGCACGAGATGGCTGGCTCGCCTTAGCGCTAATTAGCGACGAACAAGAGACGAACACCAAGGAAGTGCACGCAGAACAGACACAGGGCTAACGAGTGATTCCGAAGAAAAGAAAAGCACCGCGCCCGAGAGATTACATTCAGCGACGGGAGGTCCATTGAGAAGAACAGAGATGAGCTGCCCTTCAGAAGCATCGAGGCAGGCATATGCGGAGAGCGAGCCGAATGGAAAGAAAGGCTTCGCAGCGGACGCCCAATTAATGGCGCTTCATCGCTACGGAAAGCACGTCACGAAAAACCACCCGAGCTCGCGATAATCGCATAATGGCAACAAACCACACGGAACCATCCACTTCCCGAGAGTGAGGGCCCGAAATTCGAAATGGACAGGCAATGATGCGGAGGAAGGGGTTGTGAGAAGGGTCGACGCATTGTTGGCGATGATGCGGCGGGGAGAGAAAGCGCTGCTCGGCCGCAGAAAAGAGAGAGACCGACTTTCACGCGCGGGGCGAGGGACGACGACGGGTCAAGGAGAGAGCGGCGAGAATGGCGGCGGCCGACTCTTCTCCGGGAGCGTCTGCCGAGCCGCATCGCCGTCAGTCAGCGGTCGCGCATCCTCCGGACCGGCTCGTTCCGAGTCCGCCGCGTCATGAGTGGAGGAGTTCCCCGCGTTCGCGTCGTCGTCCGTGACGCCGCCGACCACGTGCTCCAGAAACGGCGGAACCACAGGCTGCCGCCCGCCTGATCTTCGACTCGAAGAAAGGGCACCGCACCACGTTTACCGGAACGCGTGGGGCGTCTCAGCGACCACCCGTTCGCGAGACGCGCGCCACATACTGCCAGCGTACGAGAAAACGCCATTCATCAGGGATGAGAGACAAGAAGCGGCGGAGAAGCGGCTGCCGCGGCGCACTGCTCCTGTCCCGAGGCGCCACAGCTCGTGTGCCGGGCCCTGCCAGTTGACCGGCCACGCAGTGCGACCATACCAGCCGACTACAGCGTTCACACCCCACTCTGTTCTTATACTACAGTCTACCACTACTGCGGATACACATTTATTCGCGGCTCATCGGACGAGGCGATATAAGGAGCCGCCGCAGGAGCCGGCAGGAGCCATGCGGACGACAGCGACGTCCTTGCGCCCAGCACGGCGACAGGTAAGAGCACATTTGTGCCGCGCAATTGAGATTTATGGAGCGGGCAGGAGGTTATCGAGCATTTTCGCCGCGAGGTACGCGTAACTAACTTGCGTACACGAAGAACGTGGCGCCACTACAGTGTTGCCGCTAGATGCGTTCGGTCTACTCTTGAGAGCCGGAAAAGCTGTCACAGGCAGATTAAGATAAAATGCAAATCAAACTGGCCGGCGAGCTAGCAGCGAGCCGTTGCACGCGGCTGAACCGATTTCAGATACTGCCTGAACCCTCGTCGACAACACGGCCGATATCCCGCATTAGAGGAACGCGCTAAGCGATGGAAGCGAGATTTCCCAATTGCACTAGCGATGCATGTGCATACGGAGGGCAACATTGCGGACACGAAGGTTACTGGTTGCGTCAGGGCGCACGGGAAGCCTGCAATGGAAGGGCACAGAGGTCAGTGGGCCTGAGCAATGCCACCTAGAAAAATATTCTAGAGGGCGCTGGCCTGAGTGAGGGTACCGGCGGCCAGCCTAATTCTGTATCGCCGCCAAGCCCCGAGGAAGTGCAAACAGGCGAGTCTCTCGGTGGGGGTAGGCACCGCGCGGAAGAAACAATCATTTGCGCACATGCAAGCGGTTCCCTGAAAAAAGACATTCCCTGCAACGAGCTGAAAGTCAAACGTTTGGCGAAAAAGGCGATTCCGTAATCGGCAAGGTATTTAAAACATGCGTTAACCTTAGAAAAGGATGACCTGGAAATGCAATGATTTATCATTGCGCCTTAAAAGCGATTAACTGTTAGCATATAGGCTGCCCAACTATAGACGCTATTGCCGGTTCTAACGCTACTTGATTATAATATCGCATTCAGGATGACTTGCAAATCGTGAGCCGTGGCCGGAGCGCTTTCCAAATCGAGCTCGCAGAACTACTTGCGCGCGAAGTTTTAGGGAAAAAAAAAAGTGTGTGCTTGTGTGTGTGTGGGGTGGGGGGGGGGGGAGCATTTTCTCTACGTCGAGCACGGCGGCAGTTTCCTTAGGTTTTCTTCAGCGCGATCTGTCTATATTAAGAAGCGATAACAAGACAGCCCGCGGAAGTGAGTGCTATGTTTATACCGCGGCATGTTTCAGCATAATATGCTAGCGCTCCTTGGTGAACACGTGTACATGACGGGTTTTGTTTGAACGAACATGTTAAATAACCGAACAACGAAAGAGTTTTGCGTTGCTAGCGAGCGCACGTGTTTACGTCTCACACGACTGTGGAAGACATTGTTGGAAGACAGTGCCACGTGCCTTTATACTTGTGTCTACCCGCCTTCGCTGCGTTAGTTTTGTTACGAATAAACTCGCCTGTGCGAGCGGTTTTATTGCGTCTTTCGAATTTGTTCTAATGAAACATATTTGGTGCCCACCAAATGTTGACAGAAAGTAAGAGCTCACATGCAACCCAAAGCGAAACAAGTCGCATTCAAACAGAGGGGCATATAGTGTGTGTGTCAGTCAAAACTTTATTCTGAGGGCCATACAGAACACGCGCTACTATACTTCGCAATTAGAATGTGCACTCGTTCAGCTATATATACAACGTGAGCGCAGTTGCAGACGTTCACATTAGAGTTCGAGGTTACCACACAAGACAACAGGCGTCGGTCAATAATCATCTCTGATGGCTCGGCTGCTAGTCGCAGATGCAAAAAACGTGCGAAGCGGGAGGTGAAGATGTCACGAAAACCGCACAAACAACGAATAGGAAGGAAGCCGGGCCAGAGGCGATGCTCTTGCCGGGCACAATGACGGGGGCGGGAAGGAATAAAACTATTTCAAAGCACGCAACACAAGCGCGGCGAACGTTACAGTGAACATGACCCGCTGCACTGCGCGTGACTCAATCCTTTTGGGCGACAGGGTCTCGGCCGAAAAAGACGAACTTTAGATCAACCATCGAACGGGGGAAAGGCGAGCAGCGCCATGATGTCTGCACGAGACGAGTGATGGATGGTCTTCGCGACACAGGAACGCCGCGCAACGGGTTTCACAAGAAGTAACGACAGTGCTCGAGCAAGGCCCGCAGAGTCGGCGTGCGCTTTAATAGGCGGCAATGGCGCTGCACTTGGAGAGCTCGTTCGAGAAAACGAGACGGACAACACAAAAGGGTTCAGTCCACGCGCGGGAAGAAGCCAGCAGCGGGCTAGACCAGTTTCGCCTGTCGTCGGGGCACAGCGGCAGCAGGCATTACAATGACAATCGCAAGGACACGAAATGGAGCCCTGCCGTCCGCAACGAGAGCGAGGCAGACAGGGCGCAAATGAAGGACTTTGCCCAGCAGCAAGCGATCCCTCCTCCGTATCCTTCTCCCGATCTTGTCGGTGGTGGTGCTCCATTCACGGCGCGCAAACACCCGTCGGGTCACGCGATCACCACCATTGTCCGAGCAGCAATAAGCCGTCATTTATCGCCGGTATCGCCGGAACTGGCACCTTGCAGCCCTTTCATTACACTCGAGGAGCGGACAAATCAATTTTTCACCGCCGCAGGAAGGCACCCAGCGGGCAGTCGGGAGATATCGGACGCGAAACGAAAGAGCGAAGCGACAGTACTCAGACGGTGCCGCGGAGTTTCCAGCTGATTGGAAATGTTAAAAAGTAATGACATTGAGAGAAGAGGAGCGCGCGACACCGTCGTGGTCACTGGATTAACTGGACTGGTAAAACGAGTCCGTAATCGGAAGAACCGACGCGAAAGGCCTTGCAGCCGTGCAGCTGCGATGAGCGACCTTTGGGGGCATCTGGCAGCACGCTATAGGTCGTAAAACAAAGTAACCTCGTCAAGCGAAATGTTAGGACGTCGTGAAAGGCACACATGGACGTGTCGGTCTGGCTGGCAAGCACAAGCGGGATGCACACGGAATGCATCATCCACTGAAAGAACACGCATTCGCTTCCACGGCCGATTCCATCTATCATAATATGCCAAATTTTCCAACACTGCCTGAGATATAGTAGCACACGCAAGAAAGAAGACGAAGCCAAGCGCTTCTTTCTTGTGTTAGTCTTTTTATTCTTTGCGCTAACATGTCTCAGGCGGTTATGCACCACCAACTAGCTCAACAATTAGTTCTTTCCCAATACTGCTCGGTTGCTTCCTCGGATATCGCACCCTGTTACCATTCTGGGCAGTTCAGAAATGTTTTACGTTGCGTGTTTGTGTATTGCGCTGGTTGCGTGTCCGAATAGTACCGCGCTCGAACGCTGTAAACTCGGCAACGAATGCGAAACACACGCGAACGTCGTACTTGTTCAGTAAGCCGGAGACCAGCCACGGACAAGCGAGCGGGGACCGGCGTCCGGCTCGTGTTGGCGCACGCACTAACCTACAGCGCGAGTGCCGCTCCATAAGCCACTCTCCGTGACGAGGAGACGGAGAAACAATGCGACGGCTGTGGAACACGGCCTCAATGACGGGCAAACATTTCCGGCGGCAACCACGAAGGGGCCAAAACATATAACGGCCCACCGATGACCGCGAAGATAAAGGGAAGAGGTGACGCGGCCAACTGTAAAGCGCCCAACGGAAGCACCGGGCGGCCGCGCAAGGCAGCAGAAAAAAGAGTGAACGACGGCACCTGGCTAAGCAAAGGCGGCGAACAAAGGGAACTGCGTTCGCCGAGGAATGCCCGTCTTGGGTTGCACGCGGCTGTGTTGGGCACAGCCGGAAGAGACAACGTAACCTGAAAGGTCGACTCGTGCGAGCAGCTTCGAAAAAGAAAGGAGAAAGAGTCGGCTGTTTTGTTTCTTTCGCCTGTTTGTTTCGTTCGCGCCGGGACACCAACATCACTGCGGGCTTATACACATTTAGCCCAGTGAACTGCGCGAGGGGCACACTGGAGGAGGAAGAGGGCAAGCAGCCGTAATGCACACGAGCATTCTCTCGAAAGAGATCGCGGCGAAAAATAGAGCCGCGCAGCGGGGTATAGGGGTCACGGGTTCGATCGCAAACGATGACGGTCCGGAAGGAAAAACGAAAGCGCAGCGGTCCGCGCTCATCTACCTAAGCGCTCGAAAGGCGGCGAAGGCTATATCGTTATGGCATGCAGCGCCGTTTAGATGCAAACTCGAGGGGGAAATTTTTATCCGAGATTTACATAACGTCCGTAAGAAGTTTGGCCGGAGCAAGCGTTTCAACACGGAACAGGCACAACCGCGAGCGGATTCTATACAAGGAAGGACCGACAATGCAAGGCAATTTGTACCAGCCCAAGATGTCGGAGCCTGGGTTTACGTGTGTGTGTGTGTGTGGGGGGGGGGGGGGGGGGGAGGGGGGGCTTTGCAGTCTGCAATGCGGCTCGCTCCGTTCGAGCCGACGTCAGGCAGATGATTACTTAAAGCCAGATACAAACGGTATCCCATTGTCAGAAGAGCGACGACAGTGAACGGGGTCCTAAGTTAGTCATCTAAAGCGAGGCGTCCACGCAGAAGCTGCACGAAAGAATACGCGCCCCATCGAACATCAAGGGTTCACAGAGGTGTTAAGGACCGTAACTTGACGGAAGGTTATAGCTCTGCAGACTGTGTGCAGAACTACGGATGCAATATTACAGGCACACTAAGCACCATTCAGCAAATGCAAGCAGGCAATACACCAGCGTAGACTGTTCAAATGATAACCAGTTGCAGTGGAAAGTAACACGGCCCATTGTTACAAGGAAGTGCCAGGAACATGCCCGTCGCAACGGCAAACGTTACATGGTGACCCATTAAACAGCGCAAAAAAAAAAAAAAGTTATGTGACAGGCGCTACCACGCCTACCATTTTTTTTAATGCCTGCAGTCTTTTTGGCGCTATTTAATAAGTAACCATGCAACTATACCAACTCACGCAACTTGCCGCACCTGTCAAAGGGTCACATTGGTACCTTGCAAGTTTCGGTTTGATATCTTATCCAGCAACATCGTACCCAAAGAACTTCTGGACCGCGCTTCGCAATAACGAGAGCGACTTAGGATGGTTGTCATGAGTATCAAATATTAAACGGTGTGGCGTCGTCCTTCACTAATCTGTCTGCAGAGCGGCCGCTACACCAATGCGGACCCCAACATCGAAACACGCTCGTTCGATGACACGCCGCAACTCGTCTCTCGTACTGTTTCCTCACATTACACAGTCCTCCGCGGATGACGGAGGTTCGATTGCTCATCGCTCCCACCTTTTCTCTTTCCGGTTGACACTCACCACGAGATTACAACAGAAATAAAGCGTGGCTTCTTGCAAAGGCAGGACGCACGCCAACTATATATAGATCGACGGGTACGATGCGAACGTTAACTCTCAGGTTCGGCGGAGCACGCAGGGGAGCGGTATTCACCCGTCAAGGCGGCGTCGCGCAGTGACAGCTAAGCGCAGGGGGTCAACTGCAGCAGACGCAGGAATGTGCCGCAATTCGACCGGGCAGGAACGGGAGCTCGCCTTGTCCCGAGAAGGCGATCGTATTATAATACCGAAGGACGCCGTCGCAAACTGGTCAGCAAAGGGCGAACGAAGCAGCGCGCACGCCGTCGATCGACAGAACGGCAAACAAGGCCGCGTCATTCCGTATGTAAGGGCTGGATGGAGCACAACCCTCTTCACAGCTAGTTGAAAGAAGCCTATTTAGGCCCACATTTATAAACCCGCCCGAGCGGTGCGGCGCTTCCGCACACAAACGTCTCAAGCTCTCACAGAGCATACCGTTCTCTATTTGCCGGTTGAACCTAGCACGCATTTATGCGTGCTTAATACCGAACAATGTCCGTGAGACGATATCAGCAACCACGCCTTGAGCGGCACGGTTGCGTACGATTTTCACTACTTAGTCCGCACAGTGCATACAGGTACAACTGTTTCTAGAACATACTTTATAACGTGAAGGCCAAGAGGTCGCTCACATGCACTGAAAGAAGAGAGCTTTCCTTCCGACCTTCCTTGCGCTGTTGCACTGCTGGAAGCGTCATCAATAACGAAGACCCCGTGCCGTGAAATTCCCGCTCATTGTTCAGGGAAAGGAGGAAAACGGGAGGCGCAGCACTTCAAGGTGGGCACACATAGCGGGACAATTTGAGCCGATATAAGGTGCACAAGCGCGTAACTGCGCAAGACGGATGTCGCGGGACCACAGATGAAATCGGGCCTGCGCAAAGCGCGATAAAATTACGTCGCCAATTATTTGCGCAGCACGGAAGAAGGCGCGAATGCGTCACGCGACGGTTAATGACGTTAATCACTCGGGGAAAGGAACACGGGGCTATCTAACTAACCCCCCCCCCCTCTCCAGCAGTAGTAGCCTTGCTCCCGACCAGTGCTAGCGGAAGAAACTGTCCAGAGGAGCCCGACGCACAAAAGCAAAAGCTCGAGGAGAGAGTATACCGGGAGAAGACGCGGGGGGCAACACAACTGGGCTAATCGCATGAGCGCACGCGGAGGCTTCTTCGTGTTCGGAAGTGGCGCGCTCGGAGCGGCACTCGCGCTTCGGGGTCTACCCCGCGGTGAGCAAGGTTACGACGTGGTCGTCGTAGCTCTTTCGCAAAGCGGTGCCGCCCACGGAGTGGGAACACGCATGAATATGAAGCGGAAACACGGGGGAGCGGCGACGGCACGCGCATGTACTCTCGGGATTCTGCCGCTGCGCCGCTATTTCGCGTACAGCGTGGCTGAAAGAATTCCGTTGTGCAGCCGGCACGGCCACAGAGCCACAACTACGACGAGACAGATCCGCTTCCCATCTATGTAATGTTGCCTCCGGAGGCCTCTCGAGTGTCTCATGACGTAAAACGGCAACGAAGAAAAGATATTGAAGATAATATTAATTACTGGGGTTTTACGTGCCAAGACCACGGCATGATCGTGAAGAGACACCGTATTGGAGGGATCCGGAATTTTCGACCCCCTGGGGTTCCTTGTGCACCTCAATCTAAGCACACAGGCCTCTAGCCTTTCGCCTCCATCGAAATGCGGCCGCCGCGGCCGGGATTCGATCCCGCGACCTTCGGGTAAACAGTGAAAATGGTATTGCAGAAAAAGTTCCTACCCAAGAATATATGGGAACTTTCGTGTCACGCAGAACGTCTCTCGAGTGTGCATTTTGTTTGCGAATAACAATATTGCGATTCAGAGCGCCTACGAAAGCACGGCTCTCTTTGCGTCCCACGAAGTCGCGGATGCAAAAAATATCGCCAAATGATTGTTCACTTTTCCACGAAGAACAGTGAGCGACAGCCTTACTGCCTCCAAAGGCGATATCTGTAGACGAGGCACAACGGATCCGCCGCTGTCGTAGGCAGAGAAGCGACGGCAGGAGCCCCGAACATTCGAAAAAAAAAAAAAAAAAAGTGGAGGCCGCGAACCACGTTCGACAGGCGAAGGCGTTTTGTACGTGAGAACAACTGTTACAAGAGTCAAGGTTTCGACTAAGTGACGCAGATTCTTCGCGTTGCTGCGCGCTACGTGGGCGCGAACAAACGTCGCGAAACTTGCCCTCACGATACTTGTGGGCGCGCCTCTCGAAGGCGTCACGAAACCGAACTATTAAGCTACGCCACCCGCGTTTATCTCTCGACGATCGATATTCGTCTGCTTTGCAACGTGTCGAAGGGTTTCGCAAATGCGAACCTGTTTTCTTAAGGAGGTGACTACAAAGACGCCGTTCGCTTGTTGGCTACCCGCGTGTTGCTGGCTCTCCTAGAACGCGCGGAAGCCATCCGGGAACGGCTCCTTCTACATCTGCCAACAGACGGCGATACAAAATTATGCTAACGGTGTTCAGGCAGCAGCAAGCGTCTTTAAAAAATAAATTAATTTTTTCTTTTTCCCAAATAAACTTTGTGAAATAGTGCCTAGAGCTAGAGTAAACGATCTGGACCATAAAATGTGACCTTCCTGGGAAATGTCAGGAAGAACAGAGAACCAGTAATCGAAAAAATATTTTTTTTTTGTGTATGACCTCGAGCTAAATCTACGCTATCATTAACTTGAAACGGAAGACCCTCGGCAAATCAACGCGACCACACTCCTCTACAATTACGCCATATTATCCAACGACGAGAAAAGCTGTGCGCCTATTTTCTATCCCCACGGCATCTCCAAGCTTAACGTCGAGAAAGCGCATCGATTGCGTGCGATACTGGTCCTTAGCCAGGTGCCTGCCGTCCAGACAATAACGCAATAAAAAGAGGAGGGTTGGGCACACACAGCGAGTGTGCCATCCTTTCCTCGACATTGTACCCCTTTCCCTTAGCGCCTCCGCGCGTGTAGCGGCTTCGTCACCGTTACAGCATTATCGACATACCAGCGTGTAGTACGTACCACCAGGCGCCAGCAACCTGCCCGCCCATGCCCCCCACTCTTTTGTTTCTTGGCAACCTTCGGCCCGAACGGCGCAGAGCCGTCCGTATCATTGCCGGACATGTACTACTACTCGGCGGCGCATCGCTCGAGGGACGCGCGTGGAATGAAACTCTCGCGGCCTCCGGCGTCTCTCTTGGCACGCCGCAGCGAGGCTCCGATAATCGCACCGACGTGGCGTTGAAACAAAGCGAACGGCATTAAGGCGTGTGCCAAAGACGGTGGTCAGAGATGATGGCATTTCGGCGAGCCAAGGGGACGGCGACAGAGGCGCGAAACCAATAAGGGTTGAGCAAGCGGCAACGAGGTGGCGACGACGCGCAAACGCCGATTGAAAAGAACGCGACTGTCGGACAGTGTCATTAGTGGTGCAGGCTCTTCTCACATTCTGTCGGAGAGCGCAAAAAGAGAGAGAGAGAACTGGGATGGAGCCAAAGTCCGAGCAGTGATGCAACGAAACGCGCATTCAACAACACGTTTCGTCTCTCGGCTCTTAGAAAAACCGTTATTACGCGGGGAGCAAGAATAACAAGCGTAAGGGCAGACGTCTGTGCCTTTCACGCATCAAGGGCAAAAGGAAAAAGGAGCTATAGCTACCTGTCCGAACGGCGCGAGACCGACAGGGAAGAAGACGGCACCGGCGGCAAAAGAGCCCGCAATGCGAGCAGAAGGTCCGTGCCGCCACCCGGAACTTTCGCGTCTCGGAATTCATAAGGGAGTGTCATTATTACGGTCATCTCGTACGAACCAGCATCGGTTGAGAAAAGGCGCCGAGGAGTAACAGAAAGCGGGATATCAATGGTGCGGCGAGTATCATTTCTAAGTAAAACGGCACGAAAGAACGAGCGAGAAGGCAACGCAATGTTTCACAAAGAGGGGAAAAAAAAAAGTGGACGACATCCAGACTCGACGTTGCGGAAGCGGCATACAGAAGGCTCAAAGTAAACGGAGAAATAAGAATTGGTAAAACGACAGCAGAAGGGAAAGCAAGCTCCGCCGTAGTTCCGGCGCTGAGGACAAAACCAGCAGGTTGGCGGGTTTGGACGGCCCTCTGATGCGACAGGCGAGTGACGATAATGACACGCCTTTTCTCCGGCAGAGAGGGTTGCCTTCGAAAGGAAGAGCGAAGCGCGCCTAGAAGGCAGCAGCTAGGGTCGCCGGAAGGAAGCCTGACACAGATCCTTTCTCTCGACGCGTCACTGTTGGCCGAGGCGTCGTCGCGGCTCGCGCAAAAGACGACGAAACAAAGGCGACGACGACGACTACGGAGGAAGAAGGCGAGCGCAAAAGAAGGAAATACGGGAGGACGGCAGATGCGACTCGGCGCGGCGAAATTACCGTTATTACGGCGCCAAGCGATATGGGACGTAGTACAAATGAAGAAGCCCGAAAGTGTGTCGCGGCGGCAGAGCGAGGCGTCCGCGACCCCTTCTCGGCTTGGCTGCTAACGATGCACGCTGCTGCCGGCCACTGCGTCACTGCCCCACACGAAGCGCCTCCCCATCCATTTTGCAACAACACGCGCCCGCCCCGCCGCGAGTGTGAATGAACGAATTAAAAAAAAGAAGCGTGCGAGAAGATAGGCCTGCAACCAAAGAAGTTACAACCTCACGAAAAGGAGCCCGCGCACGTCTAGTCTACAGGCCATCAGAACTGAAACTAAAAACAAAAACGCAGCCAACGAGGTCTGGAAGACATGCGCGTAAAGTTTACACACATTCCGCAGTTGCAAAAAGAAACGAGAAGGTATTCCCAAGCCGGAGTGGAACCGTTTCAAAAGAAGAGCCTTGGTCGATGTGGAAATCGGAGCAACGGTGTTACGCCACGCGCACCTGCTTACGCACGTGCATGGCCATACATACCGCTGAACGTAAAGGACATGACAGCACCATCGTCACGGACTCTCAGGCAGCCTGTCGTCTCTTATTACGAGGCAGAATTCCCAGTGGATGCCGTGGTTTAATAAAGCATCGCGTCAATAACGACCATACAATCTTCTGGTGCCCGGCTCACGCAGGGTTGGAGGGAAATGAGAGGGCGGATGCCGCGGCTCGTGCATTAACTTTCCGAGCACAGGCTCTGGCCCCCTCAGCAGATTTACGAACCCCCGCGCCTTCTGACACCTACAACCCCACAATCGCAAAGACCTGCTTGCCCATCAGCGTTTTTACCCGACAAGTATACGCCCCTCCCGACAAACGCCTAACAGGAGAGGAGGCAATAAATTGGAGAAAAATTCAAACTGGGGTTTATCCCCACTTAAAGAGATTACACGCCATGTTCCCTACGTGCTATCGAAGTTCCTGCCCCTGGTGCGGAGAAAGCCCTACACTCTACCACATTACCTGGGGCTGCTCTAAACACCCCCCACACCTGACACACACAGGCACGATACCAACACACACGTTGGAGCAGTGGGAGGCGCGACTGTCCAGCTCAGACCTGGCCGATCGGCAAGCGCTGATCGACCAGGTTGAACGGGCGGCCAAGGCCAGTGGGGCCCTCGACTAGGGTTCCCCCCAAAAGAATTTTTTTATTGTAAATAAAGTTTATCTCTCTCTCTCAACGGCGGCGCGAGTTACACCGCGAAGTTACCCGACAAAAGCCGCCGGCGCCTTAGCGAAAACGCAAACGATGTGCGCGTGTTTGTGTAGCCGTCACTCAGGGCGGTAGCTTCGGGAGGTGGAAAGAACTGGCACGCAGAGCAACCGACGTGTTGATATCGGCGCGGAGCTGTCGACAAAAAAGGCGCGAGAGCGAGGCCGCCCACGGGTCTTGTAGAAGTGCGCTTCCAAACCTTGGCCTGACCTGGAACGATCCACGACATGCATGCAACGGTTCTTTTTCTCGGAACCCGTTGGCAATGGTATAGTTGCGTTGGCGTGGCTAATTCAACAAACATCAAATCACTGAGAAGCGTTTTAAAAAGGAACAACATCTGGGCGTCTCGGTTAATTTGTTTTTCGCAGTTATATATAAAGAAACGGGGAGGTCTCGAAGTCCAGATTTATCCTCCCCCGTTTCACGCGCAATGTAGTGCAGCCATCAGAAAGGAAACAGATGAAAGGGCTGTCAGACGGAGCTCCAAGTCGTGGCTTTCCGATTCGACCCGTACTGCCGCCAATCCCGACTAGTTTATAATTCAGAATGGCGTGTTACTGAATCTAGTATCGCACAGTCGCCTATGACCACCCCCCTCGCGGCACATAAATTGGTGTGGCCCCCTAAACCAAAATATACCACATGGATAAAATCTGCAATCGAAGCATTACACTCAGCTCTGCAAATACTGCACCACCAGAAACGTACGCTGTGAATGTGTCTTTACAGGAATGCAAGTAAGCGATCGCAACGTCTATATGCGAAGCGTTGGGCGATCATCTGCAAATGCTTCTCGGACTCTGCTTCGGCACGGTTTGCACGCTCTCACGCATTATAGAAGAAAAAGAAAAGCGCCTACGTCCGTTTCGGGCAGCACGGAAACCCAATCGAGAAAAAAGGGCTTCATAAATTCACCCAAGCCGAGCGAGACAAAGCGCCCGTGCGAAAGGAGTCTAATGAAGGCTATCGCTCAAACCGAGCCCCCAGCGAGCATCATTCGGCACAAGTAGCCAAAAGGCACCGAATTATGCGCGACGTGCAAAACGGAAAACTTCGAAAACGACGATGAGTTCCGCGCCGCCGAGGGTCATCCCCGAGGGGATGATCCACCGCCGGCGGCGTAGGAAACGCGGCCGCTGCGCGGATCGATCACGGGATCGGCGCATTTAAACGGCCACGGCGAAAGCTATCGGGAGGACGCGCTGGCCGATGCATCGGCCGCCCAAGGCCGACCGGCGGCAATCAGCGAGCCGCCGGTTGGCAGGTCCGAGCAGCCACGCTGGCCAGCCGCAGAGAGAAGAGGCGCCTGGGATTCCCACGCCGCCGTTGCCGACCCCAACGCGACCTTCTTTTTCCAAATACCGCCGCCGCCGCTAGGACCCGTTCGGAGCTTCTTAGCGAGCCGAGGAACGCGCGCAGAATTGTTTATTTCATTTTTGTCCTTCTGCCTGGTGAAGGCTCGCTGCTTGCGGGGCAAGTTATCCGCCCGTTTCATAACACATTCGCGCTTCGCTGAGAAGACAATGGACTACACCTGCCCCAGCAAGAAACGCCGCGGAACACACGTATTCGATGCTTTAGTGAACATGATGGCCTAAGGCATGTCATCCATATCGAGTGTGCAAGGAAGTGCAATCACTCAAATCAGGTGAAATTACATAGATAGATTAGATAGATTAGATAGATAGATAGATAGATAGATAGATAGATAGATAGATAGATAGATAGATAGATAGATAGATAGATAGATAGATAGATAAAAGTCGAAGGAAAGGCAGGAAGGTTAACAAGGCACCACCTGATTTACAACCCCACACAAGGGGAGGGGGTCCAAAAAAGAGTAAGGAAGGGAAGAAAGAGAAAAAGTGCAAACACAAGAGACATCATCGTGCATGCAAGACGGTTACAACACGAAACTGTTTTTCGAGTCCAGTTTCTCTGCGGTTGTAGAGAAAATGGAGTGGAATCCATGATGCCAACAAGGACTGCTTCCACGCGGGACGGCGAATTAGGTGGAAAAAAGATAATTAAAAAAAAAAAAAAACACCGAGGGGGAAAAAAAGGAAAAAGAACACGTGCATGTAACAAGAACGCTAAAAACGGAACACATTTTCTATTCCTTCTGCAGCCCAGTGATATATACAGTATATAACGCTATGTACCATGCCCTGCATATATTTTGTGGTGTCTTAAGGCCCTTATACAATTTAGCCCGAATTTCACAGCCCTACATTCCCGTTCCATTCTTGAGCGCAGAGCACACATCCGCACGTGAAAGCTCATCGCTTTAGCGAACTGATTAACGGGGACGCAACGCAGCTTCCAGGGAGTGAAATTGTCAGAGGACTACAATACACCGGGAGCCAACGAAAGTTTACGCACTTTCAGCGCGCGGAAAAGTTGATTTGCCTCGACGCCCACGACTGCCGAAACTGAAATAGACGAGACTGCAGAGCCAAGTTTCTATTTTCGGCCAGTTTTCCTATCACATTTTCGTTTATCCCACGCTTCGAAGAAAGAAGAGCAAAGACAGAAGACCAAACGAAAAGAGGCGATCCATCTTCCTGCCCCTAAACAAAATAACGCACTTTCCCGGCAGCAGATACAACGTATGCGCGTACTAGCAGTGCAAGAATGCGCCACGACTCTCAAGTGGAAGCGAATACACGTACGAAAAAACACGCTACGCGTAGGACACGCAACAGAGCGGCGGGTGCCTGTCAACGAAACACGCTCGGGCTGTGTCACTTGTAAGCAAAGAAAGAAAAAAAAAGAAGAAAGGCGGGCAAAAAGAGAGAAAAAAAAAAAAGCGAGACCAGTCGATCGAGTCGTCGAGGAGAGCGGTAGCCACGGTGCGCTCGCACAAGCAGCGGCAGCAGCAGCCGCAGTCAAGCCAATTTGCATATCCGTGCACACGCGCACAGTGGAAACGAGGTAACCAAAGGGGCAGCTGCCCATCACGGCCGCGAAGGTCGACTCTTCTCACATCACACGCGTGCTCGCATGGACTCCATGCGAGAAGAAGCAGTATCGGCAGTCCGCAAGGACCCACTCTGCGTACGGAAAAAGAGGAAGCCGGCAAGGCACTACTGCCGGTAGATCATCATTCATACGCGCACATACACACGCCTGCCAATAGGGTACGTTCTCTCGACGGGACTGCCCACTAATGGAGCTAAACGCGCACACAGACAAGGCCAGCGCGCGGGAAATCTACCGCCGCGCTCACAGCGGAGTACGAAACGATGGAACAGCTTGATTGACGAGCTTCGAAGCCCCAAAGCATCGCAGGATCTACGGAAAGACGCCATAGGGCACCGCTTACGACACAATTTCGATCACCTAGTAGGGTTATATTAACTAACACTCAAAAGCGCATGCCGCTTAAGCGAGCCCCCCATAAATGTGCAGCGGATGGAGGAATCGCAGCCGTGACACTGTGCTCAGCTGCACAGTACCATTACCACTCAGGCACAGTGGCGGACCATACGCCCATTGCACAGTATGTATTAACGTTGGCAGTCGCGTGCAACGCGATAGAATGCAGTATTAGCTCATAGTAGACGAATACATTCGAGCAACAGCATCTTTGGTGTCGAGGTCACATGTTTCCGTGAATTGCGTACTTGCTTGGGCCAAATATACCGGCAGCCGACGAAATAAAAACCGGAACGCACGTTCGTACGTTCGTAAAGTAACTAGAGTGGACACCTACCCCTTCGTTCAACCTCGACGCTTTGAACGTACATACGGCTGCTACGACTGGCTGTCCTCAACCTATGACTGCGATACATCATCCGCGCCTTGGGCGCCTCGGCTACGAGCATTAGCCGGACTGCGCAAAAAGGAAGTAAAACTAACCGCTACATTAATAACGCGTCATGATTGATACGGTGCCACAAGGCGTCGCTACCGGTTCCGATGCTTTACCCTAAAATAGGTCTTGCACGTAGGCGCTTCCAACTCGTAACGTTTCGACATTTCGGGATTTTCTTCGCAATGAAAAAGATGACCGCAGAACAAGGGAGAAGACTTTTTTCTTTTTCTTCGAGTAACCGCGTAGCGGCGGGAAGCAAAACGAGCTCGTTGCTGCAGGGACGGGTCGACGGTCAATCGGAACCGGCGCGCATCGTTCCAGGATTTTATTTCAAGGCCGTTCTCGGAGAAACGCAGCCAAGGCCAGCAGAGCGTGCAAGCTCGCACAGACGCGTTTAATTTCCATGGTAAATTTCCCCCAAAGCCACGCGCGTTGAAACCTCCTCTTTCGTAGTCCATTCACGCGACGCGACGTGAAATGGCGCGTCGTCTTCCGCGTCGTGCACAGACGACACAGAGAGTGGATCACATCGCTCATCACAAATGCGACGGAGAGAGCACGCGGAAACTGAGACCCGGACATTTACTTTTTTTCTTTATTTTTACCTTCATTCAACCGCATTCAGAAATTTCGCGCCTCCCAACATCGAGCGAACGAGGAGAGAAAGAATGAAGAGGCGTGTGCCATCATAAAGCAACCAAACTGGCCTCCGCGAAGGAGAGCAGGCCTGTACGAAAAACGAAAACCGGCCAGCCAAGCGTCGACGTCTCCACCCGCGAAATCAGCATTTCGCGCCGCTATAGCACTGCAGACAATGCCGAGACTGGAATGCCGGGAGTCGACAGAGGAGACAGTCACCCCAGCAGTAGAGGAAGGCACATATGAAGTGTCGCTCCACTATATATGCCAAGCCCCCCAGAAAGCACACACTAGATGGCGTACAGGATGCCATGGGCGAAAGTACCGCGGCATCCGGAGGCGCTGCTGTATATCGAGGCATCCTAAGACGGTGGCAGCGATAACCGTGACGGTACGCTCGGCTTCCTTTCGCGAAAGTTCAATGCGAAAAAACGAAAATGAACAAGCGGAGCAACGGTTTAAAGGGGGCACGCCCAAAAAAGAGAGCCCCCGAAGGCAAACCGGGTGAGCAAAGTGAAAACCGGCGCCATCGCCGGCTAATATCGCAGATTTCGCCACGTGATACTCGGGGCGCGCGCACTGCGAACAATGCTGTGAGTGTGCGCACACCGCGGGCGACGAAGACGCGGCTGCTTCGGCTACCGTGCTAGGAGGACTGGCCATTATACGGATGCCGCCACAAGCAGCGTTTACGGCGCCGGTGGCGGCGCATGGATTGTTACTGCTACGACAACCACTTCGCGACGGCAGAGAGGGTGAGAGAGAAGCCCGTTATTATTTTTGTGGACCGTTCGTAAACCGCCGCGCTCCCGCCGAGACCACACACGCAACACGCAGAGCGAACACACACAAAAGAGGCCGTCGTGGCGCTATAAGCTTCCTAGGTCACCCAGCTAAGCGCTTCGCACTGCTGCCGCAGCTACAACGAGGCAGTGCAGTCACTGGGCGCTAAGGCCCGTTTTACGCGGCACACGAATCACCTTTCGTCTTCTTCTTTTTTGTTAAATTAAGGATCATATCTCCCACTCTGCTTGTACGCCTTGGTCAGCGGCACGTGCGACGACGGCTCGTTCTCCTCGCGTACCTCACACGGAGACGAGCGAGCCCTTTAAATGCTACCGCTTTGCTGAGCGCGGACGAAAGGGTGCAGTGCCACGCGGCGAAGCAGCAAACACGGCCAGAGAAAAACGTGTCACACTCCGGAGAGGTCCGCTGAAGGCACTCGCTTTAATGTGCGCTTAGCGTCAGTAGCGAATGAGCGCGAAGCGAGAACACCGTTCCATCGACACAACTTTCTGCACGCACTGCGGCATAGTGCGTGATATGTAAGCGACGTGTCATGGCGCACTGTTGGGGGAGACCTAAGGGACGATAACGAGATTGATGCCTAAAACATATACTAGGTCCCGCGCGCCATGCGCGTAGTCATAGCGTCGACGTTACCGGGCTTTCCCTTTGATCTCTACGTACGCTAGTGTAGTGCTACGGTTCGTCACGCGAAAGAGACTTTCAGAGGTCAGTGGGCGCCGAGACAAAGGGACTCACTTGATGCTAACGACATTTGTGAGCACCAAGGTACGTATCCTGAAGTCAGAGAAATGCACGCTACCGAAATGAAACCTGTCGGCGTAGACCGCAATACTTTCAATGGTAGGTACCTGTAGAGTAGCACTAAAAGAGAATGTTAAGCAGGACCCATATACTACGTCTTTAGAATATCAGAAACCGCCATTCTTGCAGTGAAAAGTGTCTAAGTATGAACTAGAGAACTCGCGAAAACGAAAAACGGGCTTGATGTTCCTAGGATAACCCTCCTCCCGCGACGTTCGATTTAAGCATTCGTTCGTTCAAGAAGACAGGCTATAAACTTTATTTACACTGCATTCTCAAGCAACGGAACACCTGGTAACTGAGTTGCGACGACTGTTTCTTAAAGGGACACTAAAGGCAAATGTTAAGTGGACGTTGATTGCTGAAATAGCCTCCCAGAAACCTCGTAGTGCTCGTTTCGTGTCAAGGTAATGTTTATTTTGAATGAAAATCACGTTTTGGTGGTCCGCACAGCGTTAGCGCCCTAAAAAATCGCGCGCCTTGCCCAACGTTGCCCGCCTTTACTGCCCGGGACGTTTGTCGTCATCGGGCTCGTTCCAAAACGTCCCACTGGTGGTGCATATAGTGTCCTACATTTACCTTAATTTCTCGATTACTAGAGCACTGCTATTGATAATATTGACGCTTTAGATGTTCTCAAACATTGACCTTTCACTCTCATATAAACTTTTATTCGCCTTTAGTGTCCCTTTAAACAAGAACAACCGAAACAGGAAAAAATTTCTATTATTACACATACAGACGCAGAAATGTGTATAAGAAGCCTCGCTTACTGTCGAGTTTTGTTCTATTTCGTGTTTTTTTTTTAAAGAAATACATATGAGTCAGCCAACGCTGACCCATGCGATGAAACGCGCCCTGGCATCAGGTCTACTCTTCGACGGACGACACTTCCGGTCGAGGGGCCAAGAAGCGTGCCCTGCCTGATCACAGTGTGTGTGTGGCGCAGCAAAAGGCTGACCCCAGTCATCTCGGCGAAACAGGTCACGCGCACTGCGCTCGCAGGCGACGGGAAGAGGGACCTTGAACGGCCGCAGCGCGAGGAGGGACCTCCTTTGTCTCAAGCGGCGACAAAACCCGCGGCGTCGCAATGAATGGGCCGCGCACGCGACGCCAAAGTCGCGTATGCAGGATCGGAACCGCTGTACATGCGCGTCGCCCACACATCCGGAAGCGAGGCGCACTATTCAAGCAAGCCCACCGCTCACAATGACTATTCCAACGCGCTGCTGAGGCGCGAGACCACCAAAAGATGTCACGCTGCAACAAGCATTTGGCTAAACCAGGGTGTCTACCGAGTTGACATTTCTAAATTCCCTGAGTTTTCCAGGTTTTCCCTGAGTGTTTTTGCTGAAATTCCCTGAGTGAAACAGAACTTTGTTTTATGTCAAGATGGGTAGAGACCATATCGCTCGGTGACGTCACTCTCTAATACGCATTTTAGAAAATGAAAACGACTTAATCCCATTTGAATAGTACATGAAACAGATAAACCTCAATATAGCAAAGTTGGTAAAAGCGGCAACTCACCTCGTTATATCGAAACTTGGTTAAACTGAAATTCGACCTTTCATGCAAGGCATAGTTACTGAAGGATTAATCTTAAACTGAAAAGGCCACAAGAATGCTCGACTAATATGGCAACATGAAAAAACTTTTTTTAATATTTTTTTGCGTGAAAAAAAAATCAATTTTGTTGAGCCTGAGATGCAGCAATCACAGTTAGATGCCTTGCCAGAGTGTCACATGTAAAGACGAAACAAATGCGGGTTTAATGCACTGTGGAATTGCGCTTGTTCTGCTGCTGCGGATTGTTGTCAAATCCTCGCGCGTTGCCCAGAGCAATGCAACGCCTTTGCTATCATGTTGCCCAACCGAACTATTTGCTCTCCACGAACGCACAACATCGAAAACCATCCCACGTTAGAAAAAGAGTCAGTTTCACCGTGAGAGCAAAATAGTAAATCCGATAGCAACAAAGACGAATTTTACATGAATATAGGCTAGCAGCTCGCTCCTTCAGGAAACGGAGCCGCTGCACTAAGAGAAGTGCCCTATCTATGATCTATGGCTCAGGGGCGGATTCAGGTACATAATGGGGGGGGGGGGTGGTAAAAGGCTGAAGCCAACGCTCAGCAGTGCATTTTGGTGGGTCACGCACATTTACAACAGCCCAGAGGGGATTATGGCGGTGCCTAAGAAGCCTTCGTTGGAAATGTGCATAGCGAAGCAAGAAAGGGTAGAGATATGAGAGGTAGAGAGCAGGGACAAGATTCTCTTTACCCCTTTTGGAGAGTGGCAAGCAAAGCAACCTGACAAAGGGGGCAAACTCGACAAGCAAGCCTGACAAAGGAGGTGGACGACAGGCACTGAAGGGAGGGGGCGGGGGCTGGCTTGGGGGGGGCGATCGCCGCTACCCCCCCCCCCCCCCCCCCCCCCGGGATCTGCCACTGCTATGGCTTCAACGGAAGTTTTGCAATTAGAGCACAACACCTACAAGGGTATGAGCCGTATGCTGATCCCCACTAAAGATACCGCGGCGCACGCGACCACGCCCGCTGGAACAAAGTACGCACTTCCTGTCGGACTCAGCCCCCCCATTCCCAACGCGCCGGCTCCTATCCATGTGCCCATCGCGCGAATGAGACGGTCGGCTCGTTTCATCTCTGCTTAAGCCCCATTCGTCGGCAGCGCTCGCGCACTTTCACTCGCACATGGAGCATGCGATGCGCGGGGTGTTGTAATCGCGATTTGGACTTGATAGGGAAGATCATGGCGAAGGCAAAAAATTCGCGTCGGAGTGTCTATATAATTGCTATCGCAAAAAAAAAGCAATATAGCTGCGGGTTAAGATCGCATGAAAGCACGGCAACAGCCTGAATTACGGCACATCCGATTATGGTGGAAGCGTTGCTGTTTTCCGACATCGCGCGCCGAATCGAGCATGTGGGACCCGTGCCGGTGTCGCGAATTTCGGTCGCCGCTATGCCATGGCCATAGGCGTGCGCAAGGGGGGGGGGGGGCAAGGGGGCGAGAAGGGGGGGCGCAAAGTCAGCCCTATACATTGTAGGGGGGGGCGAGAAGGGGGGCGCAAAGGCAGCCCCATACATTGACATAATAGGGAGGGGGGCGCTGCGACAAACCTTCGCCCCCCCTGAAGGGGAACCCTGCGCACGCTTATGGCCATGGCTCTAAAAAGTTTTGTAATTCGGCTTTGTAGCAAACACCCACGTGCTGTGGCTGGTAATTGCCAGCTGCAGCCCCAAAAAATTTCAGTCGACTGCCTAAAACTTGTTTCAGCAGTGCCCTCATCGGGAAAAAAAGAAATAAAAAAGCTTTCACTTGCTGTGAATGGGCCCGTTAGTTACGCTAGCTCTCGCCTGGAAATTTATTATATTCTTCACGCAGTCCTAAATAGCATCTTTGAAGCTCGGGATCAGAGCGAGTGAGCTCTCCGATAACAGCCAACAAGCGTCTTTTTTCTCGCCGATCGGGATGGCTTGCCAGATACGAGCCTTGTCGAAGACATCCGCTTCCTGCGCGATCGCGATCGCTTGCAAGATAACTCAAGCTCGTTACATCTACTGCTACCGCTTCTCAACTAATCATGGTTGTTACTTGACACGCGGCGATAACAAAAACACCATATCGGGCGCTAACGCACAGTACGCGCGAGAAAGATTACAGAACTACACCGCGTACTCCCAGAACATCCTGACAACATTGCGCGATACGATGTGTCGTGGTTCGCGGTTCCCGCATGCCACGCATTAGCCGGATTCTCTCCCACTTCACCGCTCCGAAGGCGATGACAGCATCAAGGTGCGCCACTTCCCCGCAGCGGCCGTTTGATTTGAAAAATGCGTTCACAAAATATCGAGCAAGCGCTACCGCGACTTTCGTCGCCTTTCAATAAAGATACTGTGGATTTTCCCTGATGGGAGCACAATTTCCCTGAGTTTTCCCTGAGAATTTCCAGACTACCCAAAATCCCTGAGAATTCCCGGTTTTCCCGGTTTTCCCGGTCGGTAGACACCCTGCTAAACTGATAATAAACGAGAAGTGCAGTCGCGCCCAATAATATGAGTTGTAACATGCTGCCCGTGGTCACTGCGGCGCCGACATAGAAAACAATCAGTGATGTGAATACTGTTTCGATTACTCGTATTTCCAAAACAAATTTCACGTTCGCCGGTATTACAGTATAGGCTCGAGGCCCCTTCAACCATGCCCACCGTGCTGCAATTCATATTGAGAGCCACTGTACGTACTACACAATCAATCTCGGCAAAGCTGGCGGGGCTTTAATATAGGCGTGCACATTGTGGTTGGCGGATGTGTTGTGAATTCCACCCCACAGCTTCGCCGTTTCATCTGCGAGAGGTCACGCTGAGAAGTCGCGCACTCTGGCTCGTGCAATTACTTCTATAAGAAGCATCGATAACAAAGACGTCTATTTCTGCTACATTTTCAGGTCACGCTCTCACGTATTTCGAACGTAATATTACGCAAGGAGACATGCGCAATATTATCAGCATCTGAATCATTGGCCTTTTTTTTTTTTTAGGAGCTTCAAAATTTCATAGGAGTTGGTCTCGAAGAAAGCGAAAGACAAACATGGTACAACGCGGCTTCGATACGCATGCGCACAATGTTCTGTGGCATGTGCCTCGCGCTTCCGGCAGACTATATGAGGGAAAATGACGGCGGTAGCTGTGATCGACCCGATGGTACAAGCGTTCATCAGATAAACCAGGCGCTGAGAGAACGCGTCTATACTACCCACTGCGCAGGCAAGCGACGCTCGGCCACTACGGCACGTATGGAAGGACAAGGCCGACAACAGGCGAGCGTGAGAACGATGCACGCTCGCCGTCACGACAGCGCGCACGATATCTCCGAGTCCTCCAAATGCCGCACGCGCTGCAGCAGACAATTGCGAAGAGCTGCGGATGAGCGCGTCGTGCCAAGTTGGACGAGCACAAAAAAAACGGTTTGCGGTCAGCGAGCGCTAAAAACGCTACTCGGGGTCGACCTCGCTGGAGAGATGACGGGTATTAGAAGGGAGGGCGCAATGGCGAACGCTTATGCTTCAAGGCGGCAACTCTCGATGACAACCACTGCCCACATACGAGATCCGTCCTCCGGCGAACGCAGCACACGCGAACTTTCACTGCGGGCAGCCACCCTCGCGAAGGGAGACCAGGGATAACGAATCGTACAGAAAGTGCGCGGGCACGCGACGAGCACTTATGAACGGGGTATATAGGTGCGGCTGCTATGCAAACGACAGTGCTTAGGACGCACTAAACGACTCGGTAAATGAACGAGCCGAACAATGTCAACGTCGAGCGCAAGCAGCGTGAGAGGCGCGCTCGCTTTCTACGCGCAGCCGGGCAAGGACGCGAAAAGCCCGACGGTCCTCACCCTCAGCGCCGTTGCTCCCGTAACCTTTCGAACCGGCAGGTCGCGGCGCCGCGAATTCGCACGCAGAGGCGGCCGTATTGTTTTTGTTCGCGTACCTTGCCGAGCGGCTCGCTGCTGCACTGGCCCTCGGCGGATATGCCCGAACGGCCGGAGGAGGAAGGAGACCGTGTTGGTTCGCTCCTCGCGTTGCGTCAGCACCGCTCTCGTGGACCTAGCGGCGTTCCGTATTGCTTCGCGCGCACGCTGACCGCCGCGGCGACAGCTGCCGACTCCGTCGATTATGCAAGTTGGCAAAGCAGTCTATGAGGAATCGACTGCACCACGACCAGCGATAGCCGGCGTGGTGGTTCATCTTAATGGACGAACTGGGGAGGGGGAGAAAGAACTGCGTGACGCAGACTGCCGGTTGAAACGGCAGCATTCCGGGAAAACAGAAAATTATCGTCTCGCGCCGCAGATTTGTTATCGGTAATTTTACATAGGAAGAGAGATCGCCGAGTATGAGAAATAGACGTTCCAGGAAAAAAAAAATAAAGTGCAAGTGGCGCGGATGCATACGCCGACCGTCGGCGTGCGTGCGTTGGCCGTGCGCCCGACACTGGTCGTTTTCGAGCGGGGGCAGAGGTCAGAGAAGGTTGTGCCGGGTGCTCATTCTCATGGGATGCGGTCGGTGCTTTGGCGAAAGCCGCACCGCTCGCACCACTTTCTTGCCATTATCGAGCTCGAATTAAAAAAAAAAGTTTAAAAAATTGTCCGCAGCAGTTGCTCAAACAGATCTCTTTAACCACCGCCACAATTCCGGTATACACGCCTGACTAAGCGGCGTTCGTGCTTTTCTTTCCGATGTCGCAGGCTCCGCTTCTGTCGCTGTTGCTGCTTGGCCTGCTGCTGATCGTGCCGGCGAGTCGCGCCTCGGAGCCCGTCGACCCTATGGACGCCTACCTGAGGGCGCAGCCACCGGAACCGACACGACCGAAGGCGGCGAGAGGCCGGGGATTCGCCGCCGCCGAGAGCATATCGACGGCGAGCCGCAAGCTGCAGCTGCCGGAGAGCCAGGACAAAAACACGGATGACCTGCCGTACGGGGCGCGCCTCAAGCCGCCACGGCTATATGGCGTGACAGTCGCCGCGCCACCGACCACTACGACGCGTCTAGCCGAAGCTACACGGCCGACCACTACGGTCAGGCCGAGGGTCTCCGTGCGGCCGCCGCCCACCGCGCCGGCACGTACAACGGCCGTCCGAGGCGGCCCGCAGAGACGGCGCCTCGTTCCGGACGACATCATCGGTCTTAAAAAGAAGCTCCGTACGACGCAGCAAACCCCGCGGCCGACCATCCCTCCGTCATCAGTGCCGCAGCAGGCTAAGTTCAGAACACCGTCGAAGGTGACGCTGGCGACGCCGCGACCAACCGCGTCTCCGAAGATCAAAGGAGCGCTCCGGTCGAGGAAGCCTTTCGGCGGTGCCAAGGGAGGTCCGCTCAAGGTTACACTTCCACCAGAGAGCAAAAACGGCACGCGAGCCGCCGTGAACGAAAGCTCCGGCAACGGCACCACGCACGGACCCAAGGCGCAGGCGTCCTTTTTCTTCACCAACGTGGGCCCCAACCACTTCGAGTACCGCGGCGTGTTCGACCAGAACGCGGTGCCAATCAGCTTCCGCGATAACCCGGAGACGCTGTTCCAGCTCATCCCGCAGCTGCCGCGCCTCTTCGAGGACCCCTTCTCGGCACCCAAGGGACCCGCCGCCCAGCTGCTGCTGCATCCGCCGCCCAAGTTGACCGAGCCGCCGGCGCCACCCCCGCCGCCCCCACTCACGCTACTACAACCGGTGGTCAACTTCATCGAGGACCCGGTGCCGCCGCCCACAGCCGTGGTCGAGCACGTGCCCCCTCCCCCTCCGCCGCCACCACCACCGCCCGCGCCACGGCCTCAGGCGAGGCTTCCACCGGGCGGCTTTCCGAAGTACGACTACATCCGCGGCCCGCAGTACCCCAAGATCTTCAAGTTCAACGACGAACGCATCAGCATCCTAGAGTTCGAGCGCATAAAGCGCGAGGGCCGCCTGACGAGGCGACGCGGAGACGCGCTGGACCCAGACCGCGTGTCTCGCAACAACTTCCTCATCTTTCACGGCGGCCTCTTCAAGTCGCCACGTGAACAGGAGTACGGAAACCTGGTGGCTCCGCCGCCACCGCGCAGCGAACCCGTCTACGCGCCCTACAAGGCGCTCGAGCCGACGTCACCCGACCCGCCGCCCGCCACGCGCTTCCACTTCCTGCCGCTGAAGCCAACCTTCGCCAAGGGCAAACCCGGAGGATTCGTCTACTTCATCAGGACCTGATGCGTGCGGCACCAGTGTGTGTGTCGGAATGGGCCCTTACCACGGAACAAGGCATTTCCCCCCTCATCGTGATGTGCGCGCGTGGCTCTTCATTGTGGTTTCTAAAAGCGGGACGTGAAGTGCGCGTTTGTGCGAGGAACCAATGACTTCTATACGAGGCCGTGTGCGTGCGTGGGCAACGCTGCGTCCAGTCAGCCCGAGAGCGTTACGATGACACTATGAAAGGGAGAACGCAGTGTTCGCAAAGCACGACTGAGTGAAACAAGTTACGCAGCGTAGCCCTTTGGGCTAGTAGGTATAGCTTCATCTTCACATGGAACAAGTTCCTGCTTGTAATGGAGCAGGTGGCAACTTCCTTTTTGTTTAAATTTACTTCCACGTATCAAAGAAACTCTCAAATGCATTAGGCCGCCGACTGTTCCTTTTCAGGATGGACAGAAACGAAGGCGCTGTGATGCGTGACGCCGTCTCTTGCGTCAACATCGGGCGCAACGGAAGTGTCACTCCCACGCAACTGCCAATAACTAAATACGAATAATTCTTGTTCACCGCTCTACACTCACTCTGAATGCGCACAGGAAGACTGTTACCAGTGAAACGGACAATTTCTTAAACAAATAACCTCGGAAACATAGTACTGACCAATTCAAGCGAGTACAAAATTACTACTCTAAGCTCTTTCATGTGATACCGCACAGTAGACATATACTAACGAGCAATCACGCCAACTCAAATGCAAGCATCGCTGTAGCCGCAGAGGGAGAATAAATCATCGTGTTTTTTTTTTTCTCTCTTTGCCTTTTGTTTTACCGCATCCAGCTGCGGCATGCACGTGGCACTACGACTGCGCTTTGCTCGGGCGCTCGCGCAGCGTACAGATCCGCCAGAAGAACGGAGCCTCGCTCACAGAGACGAGTAGCACACGCGTCACGACCAATCAGCGTCGTCACGCGGGGAGAAATTAAAAGGCCAATAGTGAAAAAACGAGGTCCAGGGTCCCAATCCCGGCAGAGGGGGAACAATCAAAAGGCCAAGGGGCAACTCTCCGAGCTGCCCTTTGAGCAGCGGCAATGAGGAAAACAAAAGGAACAGAAAAAGAAAAACGAGGTCGGAGAGAAAACAAAGCCTCGGCCAGGATGACACCATCTCCTCCAGGCAACCGCGGGAAAAGACTGGTCAGCGAAGGAGATGGAGGGTACTGCATTGTTCCCAGGGGGGCCATCAGGGGGCGCCAAGTAAAGAGAAAGAGACTGAGGTAGAGAGAACAAAGGAGGCATCAGCTCTCACGGACGCGCCACAGCGGAGCCCTCTCCCCCTGCTCTCTTTCTTCGCGCACGGGATGCGCGGGCCAGCTAGCCCTAGCTAGGTAGGGGAAGCTATGGCAACGGGAAGACCATCAGCCACCCCCGTGATGTAAGTCCGGCGCTAATGATCTCCGATACGAGCAGCCCTCTGTGCATACGGAATTCCAGGGCCACCTGGCCGACGACGGACCTATCCGGCCGCTGGCCTTGCTTCGCTTTCTCAGAACAGCGCGCGCGCGGATGACAGAGGCGCTGCTTTGCGACACCGCCGTTCCAAGAGAGTGACTGCGACAGTAGGCGGCAGGTAAACGGTGTCGATGCGCTACTCGACAGACTCAGTCGAGCGAGAAGATACAAGGCGTTTTCGTGTAAAGAGGGGCGGCATACCGTAAACATGAATGATTTTTCCGTCCTCTCTTACAGTTCCCTGTTTACGACTGGCTAACTGACGAAATGCAAGAACCGATGCATAAAAAAATATGATTCAAAATGACTTTTTGAGAGCCTGGTTGGTCTACAGTGACAATATTATTAAGCACAACTGAAGGCACGACACAAAAGAAGCGCGTAACCTTCTTTTGCGTTGCGTCGTCTTTTGCGCAAGAAGGAAAAATCGCACCGGAGCAGAGCTGTCACACTGCAGTCCGGCATCGCTCTAATGCGGCTGAGCAGCTTGCATGAACCGCACAATCATCTCCCTGCCTTCCAAACAATTGGGTCATCAACGAAAGAGACAGAGGCATAGCGTTACCGCTCCACCGCTTGCCCTTGATGGCGCATGCGTAGTCAGTGGCAGGCAGCGTCAGCGATGGTAAGAGGGAAACGCCTGCTTAACTAGTGAAAAATCGGCCACGAGTTTGATATGGCATGAAATTCTAGATTCACTGAGCCAGACATCTGTCGATGTTTAGATTTAATTCTAGATAAGTGTCTCATAAAACTTACAAAAACAAAAGTGGAATCGTTTTTAGGGGGGAGAGGGGAGCAAGCCAAGGTTTCGTAAGTGGAATCGTCCTGTCATCGCCAAAGACAGATTTCAGAGCTAAAAAAAGAAATGAGAAAAACACCATTACACATTGTATGACCCTAAAACTAGATAAAACTAAAGACAAAATACGCATCCAAAATATTAAAAAAGTTAAGGGGAAAAAATGCATATCCAAGACTCGAAACACACCCACCAAGATGGGCATACTCTAGCGACCACCTACAATCGGCCTTTCTCACGGTGCCACGGCGCCTGCGCCCTTCCCCTAGCGGAAAAGTCGCGAAACGCTGTGGTAGGGTCACGGCCGGGCTAGACCGCACGCGAGCGCGCGCGTGCGGTCTAGCCCGGCCGTGGTAGGGTATCCGCACGCCTTTCGATCTCGGAGGCTTTTGTTCTCGCGAGCCCGGTTGTCCTGAATAATGGTCTCAAACCCGAAAGCGAAACTTGAGGCTACTAGTGCTTATATAGGCGCCGAATTTGAAAATAGGCATTTATAGGCAATTAGGCAGAAATTCCAAAACAGGTGTCATTTGCCTAAAATCCAATCACTAGAGAAAACCTTTGCTTCACCTTGGACATTTATTGTTCCAGAGAGGCTGCTGCTCCTTTTAACAATATTCATATCGTAGAAAAGCACACTATATGTACACGCGTGAGCAAAAGTATACGGACCACCGGAGAGCGTGCCAAAAATTGCATCGACGCGCTATTTGCCGGCGCGGCGCCTGTCGTCGGGAGGACTCCAAGAGCAGCGGTGCGCTTGCGGGTCCCATCATATCTGCTTGCTGTGATGTAGCTTTGCCTGACGCGGTTACGGTGCTCGTCGAATGAACGTCAACTGGGTGTCGCTTTCTCTGCTCGTCACATCTGCACCGGTGTTTTCCGTAGCGGCTTCGCCTGGGCTGGCTCGCGCGTCCGGCGTGCATGGCTGTTTCTTTTTTTTTTTTTAATTTATTGCGCTTCGATATGCGGCGGTACACATGGGAACCGTTTGAGATAACGCGACACCGCAGAAAGAAACAAGTAATTTTGCGCGAGTCATCTAAAAGCGTCAGAGAAAGTGTGCCGCGCGATAAATGAAAAAAAAAAGAAGACGAAAGAAAGAAAAAAATGTCACAGTTTCACCGCAAAAGCGAAGCAATGAATGCGATAGCAACAAATTGAAGTGAGGCTGGCAGCTAACTGTTTTGTATCCGATCTCGCGTAACTACAAAACGCTGGTGTAAGAATACGGCCGCTCCAGGGAGCGATGCTCTCCGCACAGTCACTTCGCGTTGAGAGCGCAGCGCGTAGAAGGGTATACGAGCCACCCGCTGTGATGGCTTTCGAGATAGCGCGCGCGCCAGAGATCGCGACCGCGCCCTTAGATTCAAAGTGCAAAGTTGCTCCTCGCGCGACACTCCCTCCCCCCCCCCCCCCCCCCTCGCGTCTTTTTCTTTTCACTCGTTAAAGAAGGGCGTGGCGTTTCCTGTCTGCTTCGACGGCAGGCCTCCCGAGTGGGGTGATGTTATCGCATGCACCCTTCGAGCGACGGCAACGGGACGGCTCGTTTGATCTCTGCTTCGGCCGCGTTCGTCGTCCCCACTCGCGCGCTTTTAGCCGCCGTAGAACATACGATGCGCGGGGGGATTTTATCGATTTGGACTTCATACCGGAAGGACATGACGGCGACGGCAAAAACCCGTCGAGACTGTCCACATAATTGCCATCGCAATAAAACAAAGCGATGCGTGCGAGCCAGCGCAGCCGCAACGTAAAACCATTTCAGATGCGACGGAGCAGCGAAAGCGACACCCCGTTTACGCTGAGTCGACGAGCACCGTAACCGTGCCAGGCAAAGCTACTGGACAGGCCAGCAGATATAATGGAACGCGCATGCGCACCGCTACTTTAACGCTCATCTCGACAACAGGCGCCGCGTCGGCAGATGTCGCGCCGATGCATTTTGGCATGTGCTCCCGTGGTCCGTATACTTTTGCTCACGGGTGTACATATGTAGATAGTTCATGAGCCAATCACATGAAAATTGCTTCACTTTAAGTGATGCGAACAGGAGTATGCCCTCTGTCCGTTCTCATCGTCGCACCTTACACTTCAAAATATCACAAATACGGGGAGGCCTGCATTTAAAGGCTTGATTACGGAATTGGCTACCAATATAAAAATTCATTTTCAGAAAAACTAAATCACTTAGTCATATCGTTTGGCAGATATCACCTGAGTACCGATGAAAACATATGCTCAAAATTTTCTTGAAATAGGTGGACATAAAAAATATTCAAACACGACTTGCACTTGCTCACCGTAACTCACCGGAACTACTGAACGGGAGTGTAGCGATTCTCCAATGAGCAGCAGATGCCAGCACTGATTGTAAATGACAGTGCATATTCACATCAGAGTGTTGTTGGAAATGTGCAAAGTCTTTCTGACAAGTGGCGTCCAGCGAACGGAGACACGTTACTACTGCTGACAAATGTTGGCTTGACCAACACCAATGTTAGAAGCCATCTCTTCTCCTGGGGACTGAAAAGCAGACAACAAAGGGCAGCTGACTCACCCGTGTTGATCTCTTCTGCTGCCTCCGTTTCCGCAACAGGGTGGTCATGGAGTTGAAGGTAAACCTGCAAATGGAAGATTTTATGTCTCAGATACCGATACGGAGGTCAAGGACACTATAGTCGGTTACAACCTAAGATACAAGCCCACCCACAAGCATCACTGTCCCACCCAGAGAGGATTTGCATAGACGTTCTATGCAATCACATTTGCTAATTTCTGTGACATCGAGTGTTTTTCACGTGTTCCGGATTCTTCGTGTTCCCATACAGACACATGCTCGTGTCGGTTTTAAGCTGGAAACTTGATCATCTCGGAAGACTTCATCGCAGATTCTGACATCATTGCTTAGCCAAAGATCATATTTTAGGAAGAAACGATGAATCTTTAGTTTGTGATATGTGTGGTATTTACATTAGCACAGAAAAATTACGGTTCAAAAGAAAACCAGCTTGCACGAATCTCTGACACAGGTGATCGACAAGCGTGACGCGGTTCTGTGACTGGAGCTTGTATTTATTCGTAGGTTGTAACCGACTATAGTGCACTAGGAGACTGGCAGAGAACACTTGTAGTCGGCAGAGTTCCCGAGTAGATGAACTCGACATGGTCGGCTACTTGACGTTTAACTCACCTGGATGGCTACTCTCGCAGCCTTGAAGTAGAAAGGATGGGCCCTGAGCACGTCCTCCAGCCTTAGGAGACTCACGTAGGCACGCAGTGTCATCTTTCGCATACAGTACGTGTGGAAGTCGAACTGGTCTTCCATTATCTCTGAGAAGTGCTGCACAACGTAAACACAGACAAGTTGCAACATGCAAAGGCCCTTGTAAGGACAACTGCATACGGAGCTCAGAGGGCACATGACCAAATCGCTTGAACAGAATGAAATGAGGGCCCCAATTTTTAAGACGAGTTTCACATTGGTGCAGATGAGTTAATAGTTATAAATGCTATTTTTTAAACCAATGGAACTTTTCATCAACATTTATCAACAAATATATTGAGTTTTGAGCGAGCGTGTGTAGAAGTTACATCAGGGCTATGAGATATGACCGCGAACTCAGAAAGAATAGGGTATCTTTAACACGCACCAAACAGAATGTTAGCAATGTTACATTCTGACACCTGAAGTTAGGGCTTTTGTTTCTTATAAGTGTTGAGGCTTGGGCTAGTTGGTTGGTAATCATAGTGGCAGGTTTTTGCAGCGCACGAACATAGGAAAAAAGGACAGAGTAGACAGAAAGACAGAACTTTCTGTCTACTCTGTCCTTTTTCCGTATGTTCATGCACTGCAAAAACCTGCCAGTTTGGTTTCTTGCAGGCATTGGCATAGCAAATAGCTGAAAGAAACCAAAACCCTAACTTCATGTCCAGCAGCCCAATGTCAAAGACACAGTAGTGGGTTGCCCGAATCATCACAAGCATATTTAACTTGTCCCTAACAGCACACAGAGTTCACACACACAATGCAAGGCCACACATTCCCATGGAATGACTACTCACCCTGTCCACTTCGTGGCACTTTTTAAGAGCCTCGCCCCATTTCCCTAGCCGCTGGTACGCCATGGCACATTCGGTCTGGAACCACATGCACTGCATCTCGTTCAAGTTCTCAACTGCAGACACACCTTCCTGCACATGACAAGAGCAACCATGGGATAAGTACAGATGGACCACAACCCTACAGTGAAACAATACACTTTTACGTGTGTACTATACAAAAGTAAGAATGCCATTTAAGAATTTATCTGTATGCACTGGTGATAGAGAGTACAGGCATCTTCCCCTTCTGGTGCAGCAGCTTCACGAAACACCAATGCACTATAGCCCTGCTATACACCCTGCTTCAAAAGACCAACATCCATATCCCCCATTTTTAAAAGAGGCAGTAAGTGGTGGTGGCATTTGCAGGAATGGGTTATACAGTAGTCATGAACCAGTAATTTGGACAGTAACACAGCCCCACCACTGGCCCTATAGGTTTCATGCATATGATTGGTCAAACCAAGCTGCTCTAGCCTGTATGCTTAGGCAATGTGACTATGCTGCTGACAACGGCAACACGTAATTGCTCCCAGAAAACAAGGAGACATTTATGCGTAGCCTTTCTGGTCAGTTGCTACAAGAACATATCTGAACATGTCTGAACTTTTATATTTTGCCCATATCAATGGCACACAAACACGTTTCTATAATCTCAGCATTGGTTCAACACAACCATGTCACGTGTGTCACGTGGCCTTTCAGAACTCCTGCCTGACAACACAATCTTACACGCAGCTGAAGTATGCTGATGGTAGTCGGCACGACCACGAGAACCTACGATATAATCAATATGTTGTGAAAATAATTTTGCTGTAATAAAGGCCTAGCATAGCCTAACATCCCATCACTGTGAAGAAGCCAATCCAGACCTCATCATAATCAACAGCCTGACTACGCCCAGTGCAGGGCAAAGGCCTCTACCATGTTCCTCCAATCAACCCGGTCCTGTGCTTGCTGCTGCCATCTTATACCCACAAACTTCTTAATCTCATCTGCCCACGCATTTTCTGTCTCATCCCTGCGCCTTTGCCTTCTCGTGGAATGCAGCGTGTTACTCTTAAAAGGATACTGAACAAAATTTTCACCGCCGAGATAAATGGCCCAATTGAAAGATTGGGTGCTGAAATTTGTTGAAACAACCTTCATTTCACCCAGAGACTAGCAGAAAATAATGAATTTAACGCATTTTTCGCAAATTGGCGCGTCTAGCGGCCGCGCCGCGAACTAGAGAGGAAGTGACGCGAAACTCGGCGGATACTGACTCGCCAACCATGCTCGCTGCAAAATCGCTTGCCAATCGACATCGCAAGCCGCCACCCGCTGCCGCGCGTCTCTCTCAAAACGTGTTCTCACGGTCGGGAAGGTGTTCTTGAGAGGAGACGTGGAGAAAGGGAAGTGGCAGGGCAGGAGAGAGCGTGCCGGTTGCCCCCCTCTTGCTGGAGCATTTGACGTCACGGCCGTCGACAAGCGCAGTGGTGTGCAGCCGCCGCGCTCTCACAATCCTCTAAAAATACGACCAGCTGCTCGAAATTACGTGAAATAAACGCTGTTTATAGGAACAGTCGTGTCGTCCGAGTCGAATGCAAGTGTTTTCGTAGCTTTTTCAAATTTTTGTTCAGTATCCCTTTAATGACCAGCAGTTATTTTGCCTAGGTGCTACATGCCCGGTCCATGTCCATTTCTTCTTGATTTCGACTAAGACGTCCTTAACCACCATTTGTTCACTGACCCACTCTGCTCTGTTCTTGTCCCTTAAGGTTACACCTATAATTTTCCTTTCCATTGCTCGCTGTGTGGTCCTCAATTTGAGTTGAATCCTATTTGTAAGCCTCCAGGTTTCTGCTCCGTAGGTAAGTAACGGTAAGATGCAGCTGTTATATACCATCCTCTTGAGAGATAGTGGTAAACTACCATTCATGATTTGAGGACACTTGCCGAATTTGCTTCACCCCATTCTTATTCTTCAAGTACCTGGATGTAATGAAATTCACGAACGTCGGCAATATTTCGTTATATACAGGTTTTCGTTACATGCAGTTTCAAGTGAAAATCTGCAAGTATCACGCAAAAAAAAAAAAAACCAAAACGAGAGGGACATCACTTCAGAAGACCTCATCTCGCACATTTATTCAGAAGAAAAAAAAAAAACTGCGTGCTTTTGGCTTGTGTTTCCTTCATATAAGATGACATCAAGCAGCGCTCGAAGACGTCCAACGCGTCCATCACTTCCTTCGCGGTAGGCGTGGCAAACAGTGGATCTTTATCTGATGCACCTTCGTCACAACCGTGATCTTGCACCATTTCAACAAGCGCCGCATCTGACATTTCTTCAGTACATACAGCGGCGTTGTCAGCAAACAAAAATACACCAAGTTCGACGTTGTCGGGCACTCCCCCGTTCGCACATAGCGCATCCCGCAATTCGGTTACATCCGCTGTATTCGCAGGCTCCTCTTCCTCATCGCAGATGCCAGCTTCAGAGACCTTGGCGAAGCAATATGAAACCGTCTGAGCTGCAACTTCTTGCCACGACGCGGTAATCATCTCGACGGCTTGACAGATGATGATCTTCGTTTGCCGTTCAAAATGGATGCCCAGAAGGATCTTTTCTATCACATGATGGCGGTAGCAGTACTTGAAGCTGTTGATTATTCCCTTGTCCAGTGGCTGTATCAGGGATGTGCAATTGGGAGGAAAAATATATCAACTCTATGTTTGAGAGCTGAAGGCCGTCAACGTGGTGTGCAGAGCAATTGTCCAGGAGTAAACAGATTTGTCGGCCTTGTCACTTGATGTCTTCGTCGAAGTCTTTCAACCAATCGGAAAAGATCGCCTGCGACATCCGCGCCTTTGAATTGGCCACATAGTACTTTACCGGACGCTTTGTTCCCTTGAAGCATCTGGGCCGGGTGTTTTCCTCGATAGCCAATGGGACCCATTTGTCACTGCCATCGCTGTTGGTGCAAAGCAAAACCGTCATGCGGAGCTTGCTTTGCTTGCCTCTGTGCCAGTCTGCTCCTTTAAGCACCAGTGTGCGATTAGGCAGCATCTGATAAAACAGAGCTGTTTCATCAGCGTTATCAACGTCAGCTGCCTCGTAGAGGCTCAAAACGCCAGGCAGCTCCTCGCCACCCACGATGCACAAGCATCGCTGTCGGCAGAGGCTGACTCACCGCTAATGATCTTCCTGACGACTCCGTTTTGGCTCTTAAATCCTTGTAGCCAGCCGTTGCTAGCTTTGAAGTTGTCGTGGCCCAGGATGCAAGCAAAATCCTTCTCTTTTTATTGAAGGACGGCACCCCTTATGGGCACGTTTCGAGCACGTGTGTCCAAAAACCACGTAAGCACAGCTTTGTCCACATCGGCGTACGTTGACAACTTCATCCTTTCTTTTTTCGAGCTTGTGCCCTACTCTACTGCACTGCAGATGCTGTCTTTTGCACTAAAGATAGTCGACAGGGTGCTGGCAGGAATGTTGAATCGCGCAGCGACATCCTTCTTCTCGCCAGCGGCGACCGCATAGACGATCGACAGCTTGTCCTTGAAAGACAAAACTTTACACTTTCTCGCCGAACTCATTTTTGAAGCGAACAATCACTGTGAGAATACATTCTAAAAAGACAGGGCGTGCAAACAGCTCTTCTTAAGCTCCTCATAGCGCCTTCAACAACACCCTGACTGCCGACGTCGTCTGCTATGGCCACCTATACGAAAGCCACGGCAGCGGAACGCGCTGCTTTTGTATAAGGTAACAAATCGTTTTGTGTCGAAATGAAGCATCAAATGGGCTGTAAATTTAGCGATGGCTGGGTCCGAAATTTCAAGAAAAGAAATGACTTGAGTTTCAAAAAAATGTGCGGCGAGAGTGCCACGATCAACCAGTCGGCTGTTGAAAGTTATTGCTGTGGTCGGCTACAGTCCCTGCTCCAGCAGTTCGCGCCCGAAGATACATTCATCTACGACGAAACAGGGCTATTTTATAAGTTGTTACCCAAAAAAACCCTTGCTTTCGCTGGGGACCGTTGCCACAGGGGCAAACACAGCAAAGAGTGACTTATACCCCTGTCACACGGACAGCCTTAACCGCGGTTAAGCTAACTACGGTTACGATTAACCACGGTTAGTGGTAGCTACACGGCAGACGTAACCGCAGTTAGTCTCCTAACCGTAGTTATCGCAAACCGAGCTAGGCAAGCACGGTTTACCCTCACAAACCGAGAAGCTGACAAGATGGCGGAGCTGCGAGTGCACCAGCCGTGAAACCGGCGCATGTTATTCGGGAGCTTCGCAGAGGATTTTCACGGAACGCGTCTCCAGTCAGCGAACAATAGAACGAAACTAGTTGAAAACGAGTTTTGCTTGGCAAAACGAGGCTCGCAGTGGAAAGGCCAACAACAAAGGTTATTCCATCCACGGCGGGTTTGCGAGATGGTACAGTATTATCGCTACAGGTTTCTTGAGGGGAAGTGCTTTTTGCATTGTTCGTGTCTAGCCGAGGGTATGCCCAAACTTCTTGCTGACCACATGAACAGCACGTGATGCTTGCTCAACTGAGCTAACTGAGCTCGCGTAGCAATGGCAAACCCGTGTTCGCGTTAACTGCGGTTAATCCTGTAACTACGGTTTAGCATAACCGCAGTTAAAGCTATCCGTGTGACAGAGGTATTACAGTCCTTGTCGGCAGCAACATGCTCGGTATGGAAAAGCTTCCGATGCTGGTTATCGGAAAATCGAAGAATCCGAGATGTTTCAAGGGAGCATGTATTCCAGTGCTGTACGAAGCCAACAAGAAGGCGTGGATTACGCAGAAGCTTTTCGAAGAATACATTCGGAAGCTGGACAAGAAGTTTGAGCGACAAGGACGCAAAGTGCTGATGTTAGTGGACAATTGCGCTGCACATGGCCACGTGAAGGACCTCAAGGCCATGCAACTCGAATTCCTGCCGCCAAACACAACATCATTATTACAGCCCAAGGACCAAGGATTTATACAGGCTCTCGAACAGCTATATCGGTCACGCGTGCTTAGTTGCATGGTCATGCGTGGACAGTGGCAAAAGCTACACCGTTGACTTCCTGTCTGCTCTCGGCATTCTTTCAGACGCATGGCAGGCAGCTACCGACAACACAATCCGCAATTGTTTCCGCAACGCGGGTTTCATGATCAGACATGAAGTGCTGTCATCATCTGATAATAACAGTAGTGAATCTAATCAACCCTGTTCAACTGCTGCTGACCTCGCTGAACATTTGCGCGCTGCAGGCGCCGTTCCCATGGAAGTGACACTGGAGATGTTTGCTAACGCCGGCAGCGAAATTGAGCTCTATGCCGAACTTACCGACGACGAAATAGTTCGCCAGGTGCTAGAAGATGATGACTCTGGCTTCGACAATGAGCAGCCAGTGACTGCGCTGCCTACTTGTGCTGAACTAACGTGAGCCCTCGTGACGCTTTCTGCTGTTTACAGCGAGAACGTTACGCTCGCCGACGTGCAAGCTGACCTATTGGTACGGCAATGTAGTGCCCCGCAGAAACTATTGACCAGTTTTTCAAGCCGCTCGCTAAATAAAGTGACTCTTTTTGCGTGAATTCGTTTTTTCGGACTGCCCGATTTTCCGGACGCTTTTTCAGCCCCTTGAGGGTCCGAAAAATCGGTCGGCGACTGTAATCAGTTTCTGTCTTCATCTTGTAATAACTGGAGGTAGCGACTACGGCTGCATTCAACTTCACGAATAACAGACGCAAGTGTTGTGCTTGCATCAATTGTTTTTGCAGATACAGCTTTAATACTGATGTTTACATGCTATCGTGCCGAGGCCCCATGTTGTATGACAGGTTCATCAGTTTTATTACAGTTTTAGCTGTATGCCTGGTGTCCGGGTCCAAATTGGTTAGTTTTAATATCTCAATTTTATTCAAAAGCAGGCGACAAGTATCATTTTGATTACGGTAGTCACTGCTGTAGTGCAACCTACAGTTACAAAATATTTTGAAGTTCTGGTCACTGCTGTATACGAACTTATCTCAATTTTTCATAACTGAGGTATTTTGAGGTCGGTTAAAAATAACTGTAATGTTCTTTGGTGAAAGTTTGTGATATTTGGTTTTAAATTAAATTTTGTGGTGTTCAAGGACTGTTTTTAAAATGGTTGTCTCACTATTCAAAAACTATTTGAAGAGTATTCGATTAATATTCTATTCGATTCGGTGTCATCACTATTCGATTCGTATTCGATTCGGTTCCAAAATTCACTACTTGCACACCCCTACAGTTCACACCTGCAACCAACCAAATGAGTGATTGCAACGCATAACTTCCCACTGTGCCATGGCCTTGCGCGGCCAGAGTAATGACAGCACCGAGCTACCAGGGTGGTAAGCATGAGAGGTGTTCTTGCAGAAAATTATTTACACCAAAGATGCACGCGTGGAGAATTAATAATTCACTAGAGTGGCTGTTTGGGCGTGTTCGTAAGACAACAAAAATTTTTAGCCCCAGTGTGCCTTCAGAGTTCTTCACTGTCCTTGTGTTGTTGTGTAGTACAGAGACAAAAGCTTGTATTTTGTTTTATCTGTTGCAATAAGTTGGTAATGGCCCACTTGTCGCGAATGGAAATCTTGTTTGCTTGAGTGCACAGAGGCTAATTATATGGAGACAATTTTATAGCACCCAATCACACTTTCGGTTTCAGAATGTCAATGTTGTGATGTGTGCCATTTCATGCTCAGTTGTGTGGCACAAGCTTTAATATTGGTTTTAAATATATTCTAGGTTATATTAGCCACTAACATTTTGCAGATGATTGTGTACCACACAGATTACTTCACAAGTTATCTTGCCTTGAAAACTTTGGCTGTTTATTCCTCCAAAGGTTTTCATTATTATAGAGAAGACAACTGTGAGGAACAATCAACACAGCATTATTTTCAAGCCAGAAAAAAGAAGGCAGAAAGGTACATGTGCGACAGCTGGAAAAGACAGTGGCAGTAGAAAGGCCACTGCCTTATAGAAGGCTCATCGCTGAAGGCTGTTATGCCAAAGCATTGATCTGGCTACTGTTACTACACCGAGCCAGAGAGCCGACACAGTGTGAAAAAAGTAGCTTGCAAAAACTTTCCTTTGTGATGGCCGTCTTATTAAAAGCACTCTGCAGGTCTAAAGACACGTGAGAGCGCCAAGAAAAACAATATCCCATCCATGAAAATACAGGTGAACACTAATCACATTAGGTGAATGCAAGCTGCATGACTGAGAAACAGAACAAAAACTAAATGTTGCGTGCCTAACCACAACTACTATTGAGGAAATTAGCAATGAATATGCATTTTACTTGAATTGATGCCTCGACTGGGGATTGTTTCATCACAATATACTATCTTGCAAGATGTGAACAGCTTCTGGAAACAAGGTACCTATGTCACCAATAAAGCATTTGAAAAGCAGCCCAAGCAATCTTTCATTGTCACAGAATACAAGTGGGAAATTATGCTATCCAATAATTCTAGCAGCATTCATACACAACATCAGACTAAAAAATCAAGGAGGGACAAAACTTTATTCATTGATTTTATAAGTATTTTATGAATCCTGAATTATACTTTCTGGCTACCAATTTCGCCCTCTACAACCACTACCTCAGACTCCTTTTCTTTGGCTGCCCTCTGGAACCAGAAGCTGTCTAATAGAGCTGTCATTTTTCGCTTCAGCATCTTCAAAATCTGTCAGCTGACTCTCTCAGACAGTCGAACGAATTCGTCTTTTTCTAGCTTTTCAAGCACCACAGAAGCACAGCTATACTATAGCTTAGCTATGCACACGGAGCTCCAAGAACAGCATTCACCACTAATTTGGTATACGAAGCTCCAGCAATCTACCGTATTTATTCGAATATAAGGCGAGGTTTTTTTCCGAAAACCGCGGCCTCAAAGTCTACCCCCGCCTTATATTCGAGGTAAACATCAATCATTGCTTCACAGTCGGGAAAAGCACACTATTCTTTTCTTTGCATGAAAATGTAAATAATTCCGAATATTTAACATTATAACGTTATTACATGTTTGTGCTGCAACCAAATAGGTCATCGTCAGTGAGAACGGGGGAAAAAAGAAAACGATCTGACGGCAGTTGCTTTCGCAAAGGCAACGGCCGAGAATGTGGCGGGCTCCGAGATCGGCAACGGCGCGTCGCGGGAAGTCATAAAAAAACTCAAAAACAGCCAGCGAAAATCCAGTATGTTTCAATCCACAAGCCGAAATTAAAACCGCAGCTATCCGCAGCCAGCTAGGTATTCGGCCATTTTTCCATGTGCGCTTGCATGCACTTGTCTTTTGCGTTCCCTCACTGGTGTGCGTGTAGCGGCAGCCTCCCGTGACCTTTGTTAGAGTGTACTCTACCGTCGTTCGGCGTGGCATTTGACTGGATTACCTACGGGAACATTTCCGTTGTGGCTAGTGATCATGGCAAGTCGTCGTTGTCATTACGATGCAGCTTTCAAAAGAAAAGTTATCACCGATGCCGAAGCTTTGGGCAACTGCGCTGCTGGTCGGAAGTACGGCGTCCCAGAAAACAACATGCGTCGTTGGAGAAAAGAGAAGGGGGCCCTCTTTGCCTGCGCTGCGACGCGCAAAGCTTTCCGGGGACCGCGCAAGGGTGTGTTTCCCGAAGTGGAGGCAAGTCTGACTGAATTCGTCAGACAAACCAGGAGCCGTGCCTTGACTGTGACAACGGAAATGCTACAGATGAAGGCCCGAGAGTTCGCAAAAGATCGCGGCATCTCCGGGTCGCAGTTCAAGGCCAGCCGAGGCTGGGTGCAGAAATACATGAGGAGAGCCGGTTTCTCACTTAGAAGGCGGACTTCTATAACGCAAAAGCTTCCCCGTGACTATGAAGAAAAGCTGCTGTCTTTTCAGCGTTACGTTATCGGACTGCGAAGAGAGCGCAATTTCCTCCTCGGCCAGATCGGGAACGCGGACGAGACCCCGATATTTTTTGACATGCCGTCGGCGCAAACGGTACACACGAAAGGTGACCGCCAAGTGCACATACGTACCGCAGGGTGCGAAAAAGCGCGGATCACCGTTATGTTAGCGTGCACCGCCGACGGGCACAAGCTGCCGCCTTACGTGGTGCTGAAGAGGAAAACGATGCCTAAAAATGAAAATTTCCCTAAGGGCGTGCACATCCGCTGCCAAGAAAAAGGCTGGATGACTGAGGCACTCGTCATCGACTGGATTAAAACTGTGTGGTGCCGGCGCCCCGGGGCACTGTTGGCTCGCCAATCG
The DNA here is from genome assembly GCF_013339695.2 of Rhipicephalus sanguineus. NCBI lineage: Eukaryota > Metazoa > Arthropoda > Arachnida > Ixodida > Ixodidae > Rhipicephalus > Rhipicephalus sanguineus. The sequence goes on along the minus strand of NC_051177.1, from coordinate 26,530,278 downwards.
ATGCTCGTCCTTGACGCTTTTCGGGGACATCTGACCGAGGGGGTCAAGAAAAAGCTACAGGAAGAAGCCACCGATCTGGTTGTCATCCCCGGTGGCATGACGAGCCAGCTGCAGCCATTGGACGTGTGTCTCAACAAGCCTTTTAAGGACCATGTAAGACGCCTCTACAACGAATGGATGGCCTCCGACGAAACGGCTTTGACACCGTCGGGCCGTTTGAAGCGTGCATCTCCGTCGGTAGTGGCTCGCTGGATAGCCGACGCTTGGGCAGCTATACCCGACGCTATGGTGGCCGCTTCTTTCAAGAAGTGCTGCATTTCCAACTCGCTGGACGGCACTGACGACAGCGAAGTTTGGGAGTGCGCCAGCGACAAGGAAAGCAGTGATGCTTCAGATGATGACAGCTCGTGATTATGTGGCATCACGGCTGAATTTCGCGAACTTCAAAGGTGGGAATTTAAATAAAGTTTCTGGCGGGATCTCTCGCCTTATATTGGTGTGCAAACTTTTTTTCCTTTTCTTCGGTCCTTCAACTCCCCCCTCGCCTTATAATCGTGACCGCCTTATATTCGAGTAAATACGGTAACTCAAAAAGTTAGTTCATTTCTAAAAGCTGGAGCATACCCTTCGACACAGGATGTGCGCAGATTTCCCCCATTTTGCAGGAATACCGTAAAAACCCGCGTATAGCCCGGGTTTTTTTTCTAGATTTTAGGGTGTGAAATTTCGGCCCCGTACTATATGCGGGTCCCAAGAATTTTCGGCCCAAATTCAGTTTCGGTTTCGGCATAGCGCGGTGCTATCATCATCATCAGCTGTCTGCGCGCTTCTGCGCTAGGTAGTGTTAGCGGCGTTAGTCTTAACTGGTCAGTTGGTCAGTGGCCTTTGCTTCAACTTGGTGCCCATAACGACGGCCTCGATTTTGCTCCTGTGATTTTACGCCATGTCAGGACCGCGCAGGCAGTACTCTGCTGCTTTTAAAAGAAAAGTTATCGCTGCTGCCGAAACCATCGGCAACTGTGCCGCGGAGCGGCAGTTCGGAGTCAACGAGCGGAGCATTCGCGGTTGGCGGAAGCAGAAGGAAGCCCTCTTTGCATGCAGCGGCCAGCGAAAAAGTTTCCGCAGACCAAAAAATGGAGCATTTCCTGACGTGGAACGAGAACTCACAGACTTTGTGCGGGAGCAGCGAGCTGCACATCTCGCTGTCAACATCGAGCTGCTACAAGCGAAGGCAAGGGAGATCGCTCGAGACAAAGGCATTCAGCCGGAGGATTTCAAAGCGAGCAAGCATTGGGTGTCTCGCTTCATGCGCCGCGCTGGGTTTCTCCCTACGTCGGCGTACGTCGATCTCCCAGAAGCTACCAGAGAGCTACGAAGAGCACCTCGTGGCTTTTCAAAGGTACATAATTGCGTTGCGAAAGGCAGTCCCCTTTCAGCTGGGCCAGATCGGCAACGCGGATCAGACGCCGGTCTACCTGGATATGCCCTCGGCGCTGACGGTGCATCAAAAAGGCTCCAGGCAAGTTATCGTGCGGTCGACTGGAAACGAAAAAACGCGGGTGACTGTAATGTTATCCTGCACGGCTGACGGTCGCAAGCTGCCACCCTACGTGGTGTTCAAACGAAAGACGCTGCCGAAGGGGGAGAAGTTCCCGAAAAATGTCGTCGTCCGCTGCCAGGACAAGGGGTGGATGGACGAATCGTTAGTCCTTGACTGGATAAAGTCCGTGTGGTGTCGACGGCCCGGAGCACTGCTGGGGCTCCCTTCGATGCTTGTGCTCGACGCGTTTCGGTGTCACCTGGCCGACTCCGTAAAGCGACTGCTGCGCGACTCCCGCACCGAGCTCGTCGTCATCCCGGGAGGGATGACATCACAGCTGCAGCCGCTTGATGTGTGCCTTAATAAGCCATTTAAGGACCATGTCAAGCGCCTGTACGTGGAGTGGATGAGGTCCGGAGAACCAGAAGTGACCCCTACCGGACGGCTGAAACGGGCCCTCGCCAGCGATGCTCTGCTCGTGGATAGTCGAGGCTTGGGCCTGCATTCCAGAGGCGCTCGTTTGCCGCGCCTTCAAAAAGTGCTCCATCTCCAACGCGCTTGATGGCACTGAGGATGATGTGCTGTGGGAGAACATTTCCGACAAGGGAGCTTCGGAAGAGAGTGCGTCCGACGACGACGATGAATGAAATGTCAATAAATGCATTTTTTTTCCATTTTCCTCGGACTATATTCGGGTGAAAACTTTTTTTCTCACGTTTGCTATCCCCGAATTACACCCCGGACTATATGCGGGTCCGAGCTATATGCGGGTTTTTACGGTATAGCAGGATTTGCACAACAGCATGGCGCAGTGGTAGAGTCATTAAGCATTGGTCAGAGGCAGGTGTTTTGCTGCCTAGAATTGTTACATAGAAATGTTACACCACAGATACTTGAAATGTTTGCAAGCTGTTGGTCAGGTTTTTGTCTTCCAAGTATGTGAACTTTTCCTCTAGAGTTTCAAGTAAGGCACCCACACATAGAGCTGTGTATTTTCATCATAAGTAATCAATGAAACATTGCAGCTCCCCACTGACATACTAAGGTTTGCACCCTGAAGAAGCACAACCTAAACCTCATTAACATAAGCAAAGCATATTTCATATACAGCATTAAATGAAGGTGCAAGCCATTACTACACATGGGCCAGCAACTTCCTATTAATGCAGAATTGAGATAAACTTTCGCATCATTGCTCATTTATGTTGATATGAAGCTCTTCAAACTCACCCTAGTGAACTTTGCACACATGTCCTCCGCCTCCTTGATGAGGTTTCCCCGCAACATGTACTTCGCACATTTCGAGTTGATGTAGCGATCCGCCGTGTCCAGAGCTTGAGCTTCATCCAGAAACCTCAAGGCCTCATGAATATCACCAGCATGCTGTCAAACAAAAGAACACCTGAGCTGCAATACAAGGAGCTGTTAACTCGAGCACAAGCAGTATCATACAGTAAAGTACATTAAATAGACAGAAATTTTGGGCTATAAACAAGGGTCAAGTGAAACCAGCAAGATTAGTGAAGGTGAAGCACTAGTGAATGCACCATGACATTTTAGTGTCTCAATGCAGCAATCGCTCTAACCAACTTATATTACTACCATAGCCTGCAAAAATGGTTTTGCAAATAGGACATGGAGTGCCTAGCTTCTGGGACAGATGCCAAAACACAGTATGCATGTTACAATAGCTGCCCCTAAACATCGCCCAATTTTGCTCGTTTGGATATTGTAACAATTTTTGTACACAGCTGGGTGGGGCTTCTCTTGCCTTCAATCTACACCCACATGCAACATCACAGTCTGCCAGCAATGAAGAGAATTATGTGCCCACCTTGTATATCCTAGCCTGGCAACAAACAGCTCAATGAGTGTCGGCGTGTGCTCAATTGCAGCATTATTAGGTCTAAAGCTTTGGCAGTGCAGCCCAGGTAGTCGTAGTGCTGTGCTGCATAGTAGTAAGTCCATAAGAGCGCCGTGGCAGGTTCCTTTTCTTCGGAGTCCTTTTCTGAAAGATGCATGCACACAACAATCGACTGTTAGTCTGTACTAGTTTTCACACCCATCTCAGGCATCTAGCTGCAGTCCAAAAAGCACATTTACCTTTTTCAGAAAGACCTCGTACTTCTTTAGAGAACTAATGTAACCCGTCAGCAACTGCTCAATAATTTTACCTGAAAGAGAATCCGCACGTGTCAACATATTAGATTGAGAAATTAGATTTATACTTCCAAATATTTTTCGTCAGTTTTAGTGGTAGCCCTTACATTCAAGCACTACAATAGCAGTTCAAAGAGGCAACCAAGAGGATAAACATGGGTTAACGAAAGAATCATGGCGCAAACTGAGAACAAAGAAAAAAAGCAAGAGATGACAGCATAGGGCACCCGATCCTGTCTTCTCTCTTTTTTTCTCATTCTCAGTTTGTGCCACAATTATTTCATTAAGCTATGCATCAACTCGCCCAACATTACATTCTGATAAACATACGTAATTGTCACGAACTTCTGAACATTTATGTGCCCCAATCAGCTTGCACAAAAGCACTTGGTCAAAGTCAAGAAAAGCAAATGAAACAAAAGGAGTCGTAAGTACTCAACTCTTTCAGGACTGCTGTAGAGAGGCCGAAGGTCTATGAAGAGAGGCGGTACACCTTTGTGAAGTGCTTTCCGCATGTACTTGTCCACTATCACACGAAACTGTTCACCTGCAAGCACAAGTTGAGAATGGAACTTGGATTTTAAAATGAATGCAAGCAGGGGCCAAAGGATGCTCTTATGGCCAGCCAAAAAGCCCACCTGTGGCAAAATTAAGTGGCAATCTCCGAGGTGTTTGCGCTCTGGGAAATTTCTCCTGGCATTCCTCGAACAGCTTGAGTTCATCTTCGACACCCTCTGCACCGAACAAGAGACGATGGGAAAAAATGCGCGTTACTTGCCACAAAGAGGAAGACAAAATAGCATCCGCTTATTTTTTTTTACTTGGTGCCACATATGCAGGTGGGCTATCTCATACATGCAGCATGTTAACATATCTTTATTCCTGTAAACAATGCACCTACTACTTATACTCTAAAAACTGTCTGCCATCATTGGGGATTAGTCTTGTCATATAAAAACAATCGTCAACTGGCTTCCTTGCGTTTCCTTTCCGAAAACACTGCACTCTCCACTCAGCTCTCGGGAACACTACATTACACGGATGGCCTGCAACTGTTTGTGACCGACCGTATTTATTTGAATATAGGTCGACCTTTTCTTTACGAAAATGTTGCTCATAACCAGCTATTGACCTATATTCGTGACCAAAGAATCTCAACCTATATTCACGAACCAAAAGCGCCAAGCTTATGGCGTTCAACTGCCGCGCCCGCTGTTCAAGCAGTTCCTGCTACATACGCACGTTACATGCCATAAAATCTGGAATAAAGACCCCCCCCCCCTTTCCGACTAAGTAATTAAGAAAAAGGTTATTGATGCTATAGCTGCATACCGCCTTTTCAAAGCCCCTGCGAAATGCAGCCGCTTCGCCCTGTTTGTGATGAAACCCATGATTTCCCTAGGTAGGCCGTGAAGTCCCTAGCCCGCTAGCCGTGCTGCGGTGCTGCCTGCAGGCGCGCAGCCACACTGCCACTGGCCTAAGGCCTCGCCGCCTCGCTCTTTGTTCGCTGTACAATTGGCGTGACGGGGTGACTGTTTGCATTTGCTTGTGCGTGGTTGTGACGACGTCACGTTGGCAGAGCTACACACCCGACTTCAAGCGCCAAGTGATACTTTTTGCAGAGATAACATAGGTTATTTCTTGGCCAAATTAGATGAAACTGCACTGCTTTGTTCAGTTTTTTTAGCTTTATTTAACTATCCGGTTATATTTTACACAGGTCAATTATTTCCAGAGATAATTAGTAATCTCATTGTATTGTTTGCCGAAACAATAAAAAATTATCTATGCAACATAACATCATTATAAACCCATAGATAGATACTAGAAAGCCTAAGGAGAGCAACGCTGCAAGCTGATTGGAAATTGAACAACTACTTCTCAATTTACAGCACTAATGAGTTCATGGTCTACACCTAGCCAAAAACAAGAAAATTTTAAATTAATATAAAAAAAAATTGGACTTGCAGATTGAAAATCTGCTTGCAGCATTGCTTTCTATGCACATTTAGCTAGGTTGTGCAAAAAGAATTGTAGCTCTAGCTGTCCTAGGCCGACTTTTACAGAAGAAGCAAACAAGGGAAGTGGCCAAAATCCATGTTCTGAGAAAATGAGCAAAAAAGGTTAAAACTTTATTTAGCATTACAGAATGAAAAATATCAAAGGCACACATACTTTTAGTGATTAATATGCACCAGGCATATAATCAGACTGATTGTTAGCATGAGCATGCCTTTTTTTCAAGTTCTGCTGCAAGTTTCAAGTTCTGCTGCAACGAGGCCGCTTATCAGTTCAATGACGGTATACCGACGCCAATATGCGACGAGTGTCCGCGCGTCATCCACGATCCGTCGTATGACACGGCGATGTTTCCCGGGTTGTCCACGTTGAGTTCCGCGCAGATGTCGCGAACCGAACTCGCACACTCACTCATGAGTTTCGAGGCAGCAAGAGTAGCGGCAGGTATTAGCTTCTTCACGTACGCCTGCCACGTTTTCGTGTGGAGGCCGCGACGCGATATGTTCATCATTGCAAATATGTAGTTAAAAGCAGTCTGCCTGTTGCCAGTAGCCTGCATTGCGCGGGGTGCGAGCACGTTCACTGTGAATGGATTTATTTCTGCTGTCCGTCGACGCGCGGCGAACTCCACTTTGACGACCCGTCACCGCAGTTCACACACACTAGCTCAAGCTTGACGGCAAGGCCGTATTCCCGCTCGCCTCTCCTGATCTCGGTGTCTCCGTTGCAAATCTTGCACTTTAAATGCAATATTATCAAAGCATTTACCGCCTCCAAGTCCAGGATGGTGAAGGTTGTTTTATCAGATGGGAGACCCGCGGCGTCCGCGCGCTTAGCGATAAGGCTGCGCTTCCGTTCCGTCGCCGCAACAGATGAAATCTCTAGCAGCTTCTCTTCTGCCTGCTTGTTCTTGTCATCTATCTGTTGGGCTGCAGAATTTGTGTGTCGTGACGCACACGGCCGCTTTCCGCGACGTTGTCGGCAACTGACGGGCTCGTAGGACTAGAGTCCGTTAGGCCTACCGCGCTGGCGTCGACGGCCGCTGCGAGTTCGTCATCCCCGTTCTTTTGGGTCGTTGCGGGGCGCTTTTTGAAGTTCTCGGCTAGCGATCGCCTCACCCGCTTTTCGAATTTGTGTTTGGTGCGGAACTTCTTGATGACAGGCACCCATAGCCGTAGGCAGTCGACAACACCAGGACCAAAATGGCGCACGCTCACGCGCATCTCGGCGGTGAAGCAGACGCCGG